>NW_026594418.1:3931876-4017434 GCF_907164565.1 Psammomys obesus
TCTCTCTCTCTCTCTCTCTCTCTCTCTCTTGCACACACACACACACACACACACACACACACACACAGACAAACATAGAAACACACAGAAATAATTTAATGGAATAAAACTTAAACAATAGTTAATGTGATGAAGACTCAGGCATTCTCTCTCTGAGAACCGTATTTTAGCTAAGCCCAAACCATAAGTTGGACCTTTAACCTTTTTGAAATTTCAAGCCTCCTGTTGTAATCCGTAACAACAATTAGATATAATGGTTAATCTCACCATCATTTATTTTCCTCTTAAATGAAACATCATAACCCCATCATGGCCCATTCAGATTCCTCATTTTACTTCTTGATATGTATTTTTTTTTTAATTTTCACACATTAGACAAAATATCTTAAACTTTTTCAAGCCCACTTTCCTCCTCAACTTCCTCTATGAATTTCTAATCAGGACATCTAATTCTCAACTTCATACTCCTTTTGAAAGTGTATCTATGCTCTAATGTATAGATGTATACAATGTATTTAGGTCTTATTAACTCTTTGCACCCACAATGTTCCCACATCCCTAGATTTCCTACCAACTACATATCTTTTTTTTTTCTTCATAACCTATTGGATACAATTAGTGCTGGTAGTATGTACGTGGGTGTAAACTCATTCACTGGAGCATGGGTAATCTACCAAAGGCCACACCCTTGAAGAAACTAGATTCCTCCTTTTCTAGCAGCTATCAATTGCCAATAACTCTCATCTAAGGGATGTGCTGCTGTGGGCCCTTCCCCATCCTTGCTTAACTTATTACTGGCTTTATCTTGTTCAGTTCTTCTGTAGGTGGCCACAGATTTTGTTTGTTCATGACTACTGTGGTTCTGTCTTTTCAGAAAAAAACAAAACAAAACAAAAAACAACTATATTTCACAGCAGTTCTCACCAACTTTTCTGCCTCTTATAATATTACGAATCCCCCTTATTTGATGATCCTTAAACCCTGAGGGTATGACAGAATGGCTCATTTGTGGCTGAGAAACCTATAGCCCTAGTATTTGTCCTTTGACTAGTTGTGAATCTCTTTGATAATCATGGTTTTAGGAAGTATCAGGAAGCTTCTTTGATAAAGGGTCATGATTACAAAACCTATAACAAGAACAAATTTTTAAAAGGAGTTTGAACTTAAGCAATAAAGACTTTCACAGATAATATTGCGGAACAAGAGTTGAGGAAATGGTCACTGACTGAGACTGATAGTTAGACTGTCTAACTATCTATATTTGTCTCATAGTCCAATTGTTTCTCTCTATTTAAACCCACAGCAGATATTACTAGTCTGAAATGAACCTAGAATCACCTTCCATTTATGTGACACTCTTATTAAAGTGGCCTTGATATCTCTTGTCTTCCGTATTTCATCAATTTCTCTGATTTTGAATCACACACCAGAAGTTATTGTGCACAGTTCTTCATGACTCAAGAATTGAGAATTTTCCTTAACTTGTGGGATTAAAAAATATATATCTCTTACCTTTTAGCACTTTGAATAAGAAACTGTAGTAGAATATTATTAGCCATAAAAATTTATTATTAATATTTCTCAAATATAGAAAGTAATTGTCATATGGTTAACAGATATTTACAGAACTTTACACCCAAACACAAAATAATTTACCTTATTCTCAGCACCTCATGAAACCTTCTCCAAAATAGACCATATGGTTGGTCACAAAGCAAGCCTCAACAGATACAAGAAGATTGAAATAATCCCTTGTATCCTATTTGATCATCATGGAATAAACTTTGACCTCAACAACAACAGAAATAAGAAAAAGCCTACACACACATAGAAACTGAACAACTTGCTACTAAATGACAGCTGGATCAGAGAAGGAATAAAGAAAGAAATTAAAGCCTTTCTAGAACTCAATGAAAATGAAGACACAACATACCCTAACTTGTGTGACACAATGAAAGCAATGCTAAGAGGAAAGTTCATAGCACGAAGTGCCTTCAAGAAGAAATTCGAGACAGCTCATTCAAGCAACTTAATGGCCCACTTAGAAACCCTAGAAAAAGAAGAAGCAGACACACCAAAAAGGAGTAGACGGCTAGAAATAATCAAACTCAGGACTGAAATCAATTAGAAAAAAATAAATTTAAAGAGTCAATAAAACCAAGAGCTAGTTCTTTGAGAAAATCAACAAGATAGACAAACACTTAGCCAAGCTACATAAAAGGCAAAGAGACACCATCCAAATCAACAAAATCAGAAATGAAAAGGGTGACATAACTACAGACACTGAGGAAATCCAAACAATCATTAGGACTTACTTCAAAAATCTATATGCCACAAAATTTGAAAATCTAAATGAAATGGACAATTTTTTTGATTGATTGCACTTACCAAAGCTGAGTCAAGACCAGGTAAATCAACTAAATAGTCCTATTTCCCCTAAGGAAGTAGAAACAGTCATCAAAAGTCTCCCATCCAAAAAAAGCCCAGGACCAGATATTTCAGCGCAGAAGTCTACCAGACCTTCAAAGAAGAGCTAACTCCGCCTTTTTGTCTTTGGTATACAAAAGGGCTTCTGATTTTTTTGAGTTGATTTTGTATCCTGCCACTTTGCTGAAGGTGTTTATCAGCTGAAGAAGTTCTCTGGTTGAATCTTTGGAGTCGCTCATGTATAATATCATATCATCTGCAAATAGTGACACTTTGACCTCTTCCTTTCCGATTTGTATCCCCTTGATCTCCTTTAGTTGTCTTATTGCTCTGGCTAGGACTTCAAGTACAATGTTAAAGAGATATGGAAAGAGGGGGCAGCCTTGTCTTGTCCCTGATTTCAGTGGGATTGATTTAAGTTTCTCTCCATTGAGTTTGATGTTGGCTATAGGCTTGCTGTATATTGCCTTTACTATCTTTAGGTATGTGCCTTGTATCCCTGATCTCTCCAACTACACACCTAAAGAAGATAATCAAGAAAGTGGACACAGGCAAAGGTGATTAATCCTCATTTAGAAAGACAAATGGGATGTGCATTGAACTTATGACAGGAGTCTACCACAAAAGGCATCTGAAAGACTCTACCTAGCCGTGTTTCAAAGCAGACACTAAGACTCATAACCAAACCCTCGGCAGAGTGCAGGGAATCATATGAAAGAAGAAAAGTTAGTATGATATGGAAAGGATAGGAGCTCTACAAGGACCAAATATATCTGGGCACAGGGTCTTTTCTGAGACTGACACTCAACCAAGGACCATCTATAGATATAACCTAGAACTTCTGCTCGGATGTGGCCCGTGGTAGCTCAGTAACCAAGTAGTTTTCCAAAGTAAGGGGAACACGGACTATTTCTAACAGGATCTCAAGGGCAGGCTGTTTGACCCCTCCCCCCGGGGAGGAGCAGTCTGTTAGGCCACAGAGGAGGACTTTGCAGCCAGCCCTGAAGATACCTGATAAAACAGGGTCAGATGAAAGGGGAGGAGGTCCTCCCCTATCAGTGGACTTGGAAAGGGGCAGGGAGGAGACCAGGGAGGGAGTGTGGGGTTGGGGAGGGAATGAGGGAGCGGGATACAGCTGGGACACAGAGTTAACAAAATGTAACTAAAAAGAAAAATAAAATAAAAAAAAGAAGAGCTAACTCCAATTTTCTTGAAACTATTCCACAAAATAGAAACAGAAGGAACACTACCAAACTCACTCTATGAAGCCAAAGTCTTCTTGGTACCTAAACCTCACAAAGAATCAACAAAGAAAGAGAATTTCAGGCCAATCTCCCTTATGAATATTGATGCAAAAATACTCAACAAAATACTTGCAAACTGAATACAAGAACACATCAAAGATATCCACTATGACCAACTGGCTTCATCCCAGGTATGCAGGGGTGGTTCAATATACAGAAATCCATCAATGTGATCCACCATATTAAGAAATTGAAAGAAAAAAAAAACATGATAATCTCCTTAGATGCTGAAAAAGCATTTGATAAAATTCAACATCCATTCATGTTTAAAGTCTTGGAGACACAGGGATACAAGGCACATATTTAAACATAGTAAAGGCAATACACAGCAAGCCTATAGCCAACATCAAACTGTATGAAGAGAAACTTAAAGCAATCCCACTGAAATCAGGCACAAGGCAAGGCTACCCACTCTCTCCATATCTCTTCAACATAGTGCTGGAATTCCTTGCTAGAGCACTAAGACAATTGAAGGAGATCAAGGGGATACAAATTGGAAAGGAAGAAGTCAAATTATTATTTGCAGATGATATGATAGTATACCTGAGTGATCCCAAAAATTCTACCAGGGAACTCCTTCAGCTGATAAACACCTTCAGCAAAGTGGTTGGATACAAAATTAACTAAAAAAAAAAAAAATCAGTAGCCCTCCTGTATACAAAAGACAAAAGGACCGAGAAAGAAATTAGGGAAACAACACTCTTCACAATAGCCATAAATGACATAAAATACCTTGGTGTAACCCTAATCAAGCAGGTCAAAGACTTACATGAAAAAAATTTCCGGTCTCTGAAGAAAGAATTAGAAGAAGATATCAGGAAATGGAAAGATCTCCCATGCTCATGGCTTGGCAGGATTAACATTGTAAAAAATGGCCATCTTACCAAAAGCAATCTACAGATTCAATGCAATTCCCATCAAATTACCAACACAATTCTTTACATACCTGGAAAGAAAAATTCTCAACTACATATGGTGTTGTAGTTGGTGATTACTATTTACTATTGATATATCTTCTGGTAATGCTGCTGTTAATCCTAAGCAGCTGTATAACCAAATAACCACACAAACACTGGGTTTATTTATTTAACCTAGAACAAAATTCTGGGCAATAGCTACTCCATCCTAAACCTCCAAGCCCTCATAAGTTTCCTAACATTTAGATTTCCCACATTATACTTGCTTTTTATGATATCTTAGTTCCAATCCATCTCTCCACATAGCTCCAAGATCTCTTCTCCAACTCTGTCTCAAAGCTCTCCTCTAGCCCTTTCTCCTCCCACTCATTTCCTGTCTTCTGGCTCCTCCCCTCCTTCTTGTCCTTTGGCTCCTTCCTGCTCAACATTGTGTCTAGTTGCTTTATTTTGTCCTGTTTACACAAGAATTAAGTCAGGATGCTTAGAATGAGTATCACAATGCAATATCCAGATTGAAACCAGAGAGTGGGGGGAGGGAATCAGTATTTGAATGAACAAGGGTAAGGTGTATACATTTTAAAAGAACATTATACCAACATTTCCTCCTTTAAGTCCAATAAAAGGCTCCTTTTTCTTTCAATACAATAATAATTATAAAATTATGAAAACTGTTAGGTAAAATCTACATGTGCAATGTCTCGTCCATGTGTATTTAGCACATGGAGGGGGTATCTTAGGAGAAATTATCTGATTATCCTATCTATCTTGACAAGTTAAAAGTTCTATACCTAAATTAACTTTTATCCTTATTGGCATTACCTATATGAAAAGATTTTTTAACTTATAAACAACTCAAGCTTAATTGTGGCACAATAACTATTTGGCCTTCAACCACATCAGAGACTTGAGAAGGAAGAAGATTGGTTATTAGAGTAAATATGAAGAGCATGTTAGCAGCTTCCAAAAAATAAAAATTTGACAGAGACAGTTTGCTGCCTGAACTTTCTGTAACGTTGGAGCATCATCCTCAGCCTTCTGGCTCAGAATATTTGACAGACATATATATGTGAAGCAGGAACTATTTAGGACTTGCTTACCCTGTCTTGGCAGAGTTTGGCAGTAAACTTGTCCTGCATTTAAGTTTTCCCATTTTTTGGCAGAAGTTGTCTGCTGTGAAGCAAGGGCATTTTCTTTACCTGAGTGGCTTGTTTGCCACATTTGAAACCATCTCCATATGAAGGTTTTTTGATGCTCATTATCTTTTTTCAGGTAGGCAGGGTGCTTTCAGGAAGACTTGTCTCATTGTCAAAGAATCTTGAAAATAATAAAAATATTTTAAATGCCATATTCTGTAGGTCTCTGAAGTTTTTGAAGATTACCTATTTTTATGTAATCGATCTGTATACAAAATCATATCTATCTGTTAAACCTAGGATGTACACTTCTGTAATAAATTAGACTAGTGTCTGACATGACTATAAGTTGAATAACTAGCATTTAACTTGCATTAGTTAATATCCTAAACAGTTTTTAATAGCAGTTTAAAAGTATTGGAAGTAACCTCAACTTTCTATCACTATACTAAAGCTTATACCAATGTATCAAAAATACTTATTTTTGCATCGATACACAAATTCCTATACCAGAGTTAAAATTAACCTTATTTGGGAATAACAAATAAAATCTTAAAATGAGTAGATTCAATAATCTACTTTTTTTTCTATTCCTATAAGATATAGCTGTATATTCCGTGTTTCACTTTGAATAAGACCATTAATAATAAATATCTCCCAATAAAATTTTATAAAATAAAATAAAATTTTATTGACAATAAAATTTTGTAGCCATAGCAAACAATCAAAAACATACCCAATCTCCTTTAAGGAAAATTGGATGCCGTTCTCATAGATTTCTTCTAGCTGACATTTTGGACATGTAGAAATCCTGTAAGGGGCCCAAATAAAATTGGGAAAAATGGTTAATTAAGCAGGCGATAATATTTGTGGTCCAATAACATTTGAATGTTGAGAAATTTCAGGCTTAATAAAAGTCCTCTTTGGAACAGTCTAAAATGCTGGACCAGTTAAAATTAGTAGCTTTCTTCAAAGTTCTTTTGGGAGCAGGCTTTCATGAGAAAACAATTGGAGCAGTTGAGGAAGGAACAAGCAGAATGCTGGAACATGCAAGATGCTGGAACAGATGTGTCAATGTCTCAGCATGCTGAAGAATGAATCCTTCAGGTTTGATCCAGCATCTCTGGTGTCCAGTTCTTTTGTTCTGCAAACATAATTTCTCACAAGCATTATAGAGTTCTAAAATTATAAATGTATGTCATGTGCAGGATAAAACCAAACTGTAAGCCAATTTTATCTATGCAAATTAAAAGGTTAGCATAATACATTTTGAGGATATTATAGCCAAGGATTTATTGGCCAAGTATTGTTGAAGTTTTTGGCTGAAAACATATTTTTTATCTCTCAGTCAATTTCAGAGTTGTTCTCAAGTAAAGGGATTAGCAATACAAGTTATCATTATTATTGAACATACAATCATTATCATGTTGAAATCAAAATAAAGTTGGATAGATTAAAATATCTTTTTCGGGCTCTTGCGTGCCTGTTGTATTAGGCCAAGTTGCCACTTATTTCCCTAGAGAAGCCTCCCATTATAGAAACAAGCTGGTTGCCTTGAGCAATAGAAAATACATGTTTAAGTAAACTTTATATAAAATCCCTTTTAATTTAGAATATAAGCATACCATAGGTATCTTGTACCTGTTGTGAGGCTTAGTCCTAGATTTTTATATATGTTGTAACTATTTGTCCTATCCCCATTTATATATAGAATGGGTAGTTATGCCTTTATAGCCAAACTTCATTTAAACTCCCCCTTACCTTTAACATTTAAGCATACCCTAGGCATCTTGTATCTGGCCTTTACATTGATAAGCATACCCTAGGCATCTTGTACCTGGGCTTTACACTCCCTCTTGCCTTTAGCATTTAAGCATACCCTAGACATCTTGTACCTGGGCTTTAAATTGATAGTGGCTATTTTTTGGCTTGCCCCTTATTTATACAGGATGGGCAGTAATGGCTTTATAGCCGAACTTTATAGAAACTCTTAGCATTAGCATATAAACTCTCTTACCCTTAGCATTTAAGTATATCCTAGGTATCCTGTACCTGGGCTTTTACATTGGTTTTGGCTATTCTTTGGCTTGCCCCCTTTTTGATATGGGATGGAAAGTTTTGTATTTTAAACATATGAGTATAATTTTTGAGTTTTTAGGACTAAACTAGGTTGACATGTACTTTGCCATCTTTAAGCCTTGTGTCTTTTTTGCATCAGCATGACCAACATTTTTCCCCCATGAAAATGTCTCACATTTAAAAGAATAAGGCAGTTTTCAGAGCAGTGTGACATTATCTCTCTTTACATTAACCTAAAAATGATGTGAATCCAACCTTTAGACCAGTATGGATATAACATCTATTATTAAGAAAAAATAATTTACATGGTAAACTTAAGGAAAATTGTGTCATTTTGAATCTGAGACTATCTCTGTAAGTGCCTAAACAGCAGAAGTTAACATCCAGGCTTTTATTATGTAAATTAGCTTGATCCAGAACTCAGAGATCTGCCTGTTTCTTTTTTACTTTGTATTGGGAAGAAAGGCATGTGCCTTCACCAACTTGTTCAGATATATATATTCAAATCAGTATCATTGTAACTCGAAGCCTGTAAATGAAAATCAAACAAAGAGACAAGAAAATTTTTTTTCTTTTTTTATTGTTTATTATTATTAGTTACATTTTATTAACTGTATCCCAGCTGTATCCCGCTCCCTTATACCCTCCCAATCCCACCCTCCCTCCTTCAGCTTCTCCCTGCCCCTTTCCAAGTCCACAGATTGGGGAGGACCTCCTCCCCTTTCGAGACAAGAAATTTTTAAATTGGGAATCAGTTGTGCCAATTATGCTGTAACAAACAAAGCCCAGTTGGTTATTTTTTGTTGATGTTTCAGTGAATTGGCGGACCCTTACCAGAAAGAGCTGACAAGTATCTTGCAGCTAGAGAGCTTTGGATTTTAGCTGTTATTAATCTAATTATTAGGAAGAGTGCCCTTTTTCTTGTCTGTAACTTAGTATTCCGATCCTTGTTTTTTTTTTTTTTTTTTCCCCATTTTCTCCTTCAACTTTCTTGGAGAAGGTATGGAGAAGAACCAACACCATTAAACATATTGCAACCAGATTCATGACTATGAAGGCCAAAATGAAGCCAAAAGCAATTAAAACACCCTCTGCCATGGCAATTTTTATTATTATTATTATTTTAGATACAGTTTAAGCCAAACTCTGTCTAGAGGTTTGTCTGCCTCCAGTTCCTTTCTTTCCTGTTATGGCTGCAGAGCTGAGCCAGTTGATTCAGCCACAGTATAAAAGAACCATGCTTGTTTACCCCTCAGTCAAACCGGAACAGCAGGCCAGTTTTGTTATAGAAGTCTCAGGCCTGCCCACAGGAGGCTGTCTTTTGCTTCTGAGCCTGTTTAAGAGTCTCTTTTAAAGAGACAGAAATAGACCTGGGAGTTTTTAGGTTTTAAGTTTGCGTTTTATCACAGGGAGCTTATTCCTCCCACCAAATTATGATAAAGTATGATTTAAAGGGTGTGGATACTTAGATTAGTTAGGCATCATTTGTTGTAGTCATGATCAATATTTTATTCTTCTGGTAATGCTGCTGTTAATCCTAAGCAGCTGTATAACCAAATCACCACACAGACATTGGTTAAATTAGTTAACCTAGAACACAATGCTGGGCAATAGCTACTCCATCCTAAGCCTCCAAGCCTTCATTAGTTTTCTAACATTTAGATTCCCCACATTATATTTGCTTTTTATGATATCTTAGGTCCAATCCATCTCTCCACATAGTTCCAAGATCCTTCCTCCAACTCTGTCTCTAAGCTCTACTCTAGCCCTTTCTCCTCCCACTCATTTCCTGTCCTCTGGCTCATCCCTGCTCAACATTGTGTCTAGTTGCTTTATTTTGTCCTGTTTACACAAGAGTTGACACAGGATGCTTAGAATGAGTATCACAATGCAATATCAGGATTGAAACCAGAGAATGGGGGGGGCAGAAATCAGCATTTGAATGAACAAGGGTAAGGTGTATACATTTTAAAAGAACATTATACCAATAATACCGAATAACAAGAAACCTAGAATTGCTAAAACAATCTTCTGCAATAAAAGATCTTCTGGAGGTATCTCCATCCCTGAACTTAAGCTGTGCTATAGAGCAACAGTAATAAAAACTGCATGGTACTAGCATAGAAAAAAAATGGTGGATCAATGGAACTGAAGGAAAGACCCATATATAACCCACACACTTAGGGACACCCGATCTTTGACAAAGATGCCAAAACCATACAATGGAAAAAAAGATAACACCTTCAACAAATGGGGCTGGTCTAACTGGATAGATCCATACTTATCACCCTGCACAAAACTAAAGTCCAAGTGGATCAAAGACCTCAACATAAAACCAGATACACTAAATCTGTTAGAGGAAAAATTAGGGAAAAGCCTGGAACTCATTGGCACAGGACACAACTTCCTGAACAGAACACCAACAGCACAGGCTCTAAGAGCAACAATCAATAAATGGAACCTCATGAAACTGAAAAGCTTCTGTAAAGCAAAAGACACCATCATCAAAACAAAACGACTGCCTACAGATTGGGAAAGAATCTTCACCAACACTCTATCTGATAGAGGGCTATTATCCAGTATATATAAAGAAGTAAAGAAGGTGAAAAGCAACAAACCAAGTAATCCAATTTAAAAAATGGGGAACAGAGCTAAACAGAGAATTCTCTGTAGAGGAAAATCGAGTGGCAAACACTTAAAGAAATGTTCAACCTCATTAGTCATCAGGGAAATGTAAACCAAAACGACCCTGAGATTTCATCTTACACCCATCAGAATGGCCAAGATGAGAAACTCAAGAGACAACACATGCTGGAGAGGTTGTAGAGAAAGGGGAACCCTCCTCCACTGCTGGTGGGAATGCAAACTGGTACAACCACTCTGGAAATCAATCTGGCGCTTTCTCAGACAATTAGAAATAGTGCTTCCTCAAGATCCAGCTATAGCCCTCCTAGGCATATACCCAAAAGAGGCGCAAGTACACAATAAGGACATTTGTTCAACTGTGTTTGTAGCAGCTTTATTTGTAATAGCCAGAAGCTGGAAACAACCCAGATGCCCCTCAACTGAAGAATGGATACAGAAATTGTGGTACATCTACACAATGGAAGACTACTCAGCAATAAAAAACAAGGAAATCATGAAATTTGCAGGTAAATGGTGGGAAATGAAAAAGATTATCTTGAGTGAGCTATCCCAGAAGAAGAAAGACACACGTGATATATACTCACTCATATAGACATATAATATAGGATAAACCTACTAAAATATGTACACCTAAAGAAACTAATCCAGAGGGAGGACTCTGGCTACAGTGCTCAATCCCCATCCTAAAAGGCAAAGAGGATGGACATCAGAAGAAGAAGAAAATAAGAAACAAGTTAGGAACCTGCTATAGAGGGCCTCTGAAAGGCTCTGCCCTGCAGACTATCAAAGCAGATACTGAGACTTATGGCCAACTGTTGGGCAGAGTGCATGGAATCTTATGAAAGAAGTGGGAAATAGTAAGATCTGGAGAAGACAGGAGCTCCACAAGGAGAGCAACAGAACCAAAAAATTTGAACACAGGGGTCTTTCCAGAGACTTATACTCCAACCAAGCACCATGCATGAAGATACCCTAGAACCCCTGCACAGATGTAGCCTATGGCATTTCAGTGTCCAAGTGGGTTACAAAGTAATGGGAACAGGGACTGCCTCTGACCTAAACTGACTGGCCTGCTCCTTGATCACCTCCCCCTGAGTGGGGAGCAGCCTTACCAGGCCACAGAGGAAGACAATGCAGCCACTCCTGATGAGATCTGAGAGACTAGGATCAGAAGGAAGTAGAAGAAGTCTGCCCCTAACAGTGGACTTGAGGAGGGGTATTCGTGGAGAAGAGGGAGGGAACATGAGATTGGGAGGGGAGGAGGGATGGGTTTACGGTTTACGGGGGGATACAAAGTGAATAAAGTATAATTAATAACAATTAAAATGAGAAAAAATAAAAAATATTTCTCAAATATAGAAAGTCATTGTCATATGGTTAACCCACCTTACCTCAAACCATGTAAAAATAACTCAAAATTGAATCTAAAAAAAAAATTAGTAAACCAGTAAAACTTTTTAAAAGTGTTTTAGTTTCATTTACTGTAAATAGTTCTCTCAAAAGACCCTAGGAAGATGCTCAATTTTCATTCAGAAGGATAAACCCCATAGACATCAGCAGCATGAGAATACAGGAAAAAGGACAGGAATCTATCACAGACAGGCTCTGAAAGACTCTACAGATCAATGTCTCCAAGCAGAAGCTGAGACTCACAGCCAAACTTTGGGCAGAGTGCAGGGAATCTTATGAAAGAAGGGGAAGATAGCAAGACCTGGAGGAGACAAGAGCTCCAAAGTGATATCAACAGAGCCATAAAAACTGAGCCCTGGGGTCTCTGCAGAAACTGATACCCCGAACAAGGTAAACTCATGGAGAGGACCTAAAACCCCTGCTCGGATGTAACCTATAGACTCAGTCTGCAACTGCGGTCCCTAGTAAGGAGAGCAGGGACAGTCTCTGGTATGAACTCAGTGACAGGCTCTCTAATCACCACACTCTGGGGGACTGCAGCCTTGCCAGACCACAGAGGAAGACAATGCAACCAGTCCTGATGAGATCTGATAGGCTAAATCAAATAGAAGGAGAGGACAACCTCCCCTATCAGTGGACTAGAGGAGGGGGAGAAAAGGGAAAGAGAGTGGCATTGGGAGGAGATGAGGGAGGGGGCCACAGCTAGGATACAAACTGAATAAACTGTAAATAATAATAATAATAATAATAATAATAATAATAATAATAATAATAATAAAAGAAAAAATATCGGCAAAAAGAGAGTTTGATTATCAGTCCACTTAGCAAAGTAAAGACAACAAGCTATCCCCTGCAGCCTGTGACCTCCCTAGCTGATAGTTCTTGGTCAGGCTTAAAGGACTAGTTATGACCTCATTCCTCTGGTGCTTCCAAATAGTACAATGCAGAGGCTCTTGAATATGCAGCTCTAGACGTGGTCATGGGCAATCAATCCATGGCCATGCCCCCCGCCAAAGTGATTCATCTTTCTCTCAGCAGCCATCAAACCACTAATAGATCCTCACCTAGAGATGAGGTTTCCTGAGATCCTACCTCGTCTATGTTAGAATTTTAACTGGCTCCATCTTCTGCCAGTCTGATAGAGCTAAACAAAGATGCTCTAAGTCCATCTGTGCAACAGACAAGCTAGATCCAGGAAACAACATAACACAATTCTCATGTCCATCCTGCAGCTCTTACATTCTTTCTGGCCCCATCCCATCTTTGATGTTTTCTGGCCATGTGGATAAGCTGGGGACACAAGAAGACCATTTTTGAAAGTATTATTAGACTTAAGTCTAAGGGGAATAAGAAAAAAAAAATGTCTTTGTTTTTATCACATGTACCTTTTCTTTGGGTCTATGTCATTGCTAACTTAAGGCATCCTCTCACTGTTTTCTATAGCTATGTCTTCTCTTATAGGACCCTCATCTTGAGAGAATCTACAGCTTATTTTTTTTTTTACTTTTTTCTATTTATTTTCCATTATTTCTTCCCTCTTCTTAGCAGCAACATTTCTTTTAGTCCATATTTTGTGTGTGGGGCCTTTGTCAGAGATATATTCTTTTTAAGGCTTTTAGGATACCTGCAATAATTCACACAAGAGAACAGGACAGCAATGGAGAGGTATACAGACAACTATCATTTTACTTGTGAAATATCTGGCACATGGTAGCTACTTCAACACATCATATACAATGTTGCCTCGAAAGAAAGTAAGTAATATCAAGTGATGGTTCTAATTCCATATTGTAATCAGGAATATAGTTAACTTCACCTGAATACAAAAGGGATGTGTAGGCTGGAGAGATGACTTGACAGATAGAAATGCTCACTGGTCTCATAGAAGAAATGTATTTGATTCTCAGCACCCATGCGGCAGCTTATTAAAAAAAAAAATGCTGTCCTCTTTTGGCCTCCACATTCTCCAACATACATAAGATGCACATGAAAGCAAACACACACACATAAAAATAATAAAAACTTATACATAAGTCTGAGAAAGCAATCTGCATTACTTTTGAAACTTGCAAGGGTCCTATAAACATAGGGATAAGAAAAAAAATACAGTTGGTTCTAATATAAGCACAGTGACTTATATTTATCATTAAGGGAAATTTCTATCAAGAATGATATGTTCTTTATAAAACTTGCACTGCAAGTTTTCAAACATCAGGCCATTAAATAATTTGTAACATAAAGAAAATGATATGAACAACTCCCACGGATAGGGAATTCCAACCGTTACTGCAAGAGTAACAAAGGTCCACCAAGATCCTTTTAAGAATCACCGAGCACTACATTCGTTTGTATTTACTATTCTAGTTTAAGTCAAACACTAGTGTCAAAATATGTTTTCCATGATCATTTCATTCCATTTTCCTCCCTTGCATTCAGAGGTAACATGAGACAATTCTTTTTTTTTTTTTTTTTTTTTTTTTTCTTCCATAAAATTTTTATTTCAGTTTTTTCTATTTTGTGGCAAAATACACAACGGGCACAATTTTAAAAGAATTTAGGTTTGGCTTATGATTACAGAGCCTATTACATACTTTTATGCATGGTTGGCACTGTCCTTTGTTTTTAGGATCTAGTGAGGTGGAATTCTGTGGTGGATAAGAGCAGATTAGCTCATGGCAGTGCACGAAAGGAGAGAAATTGAGCTCATTGAAGAGATAGAGTCAACAAAATTTCGATTTATGTCAAAGAGTTTTGACCTCTTACTTTCCACTACATTTCAATAATGCCATCAAACTATAAATCCATGATTTAACTTAATAATGGTGTCAACCCTCATAAATTAGTTAACTATGGTTGGATTTTCCAGATGAGAAACAAGTCTTGCAGAAAGGACTTTTGAGGACACATCATAGCAAAGTATAACATTTTGTTCCCTCCTATAGAAAATTCCATAGCTCCTTTAGTGATAAGATTTTAAGCTGTATTCTAAAAATATCAAAATATTCTAGTAATAAAATGTATGATACCAAAAATGTCTGTTAGGCCACAGAGGAGGACTTTGCAGCCAGCCCTGAAGATACCTGATAAAACAGGGACAGATGAAAGGGGAGGAGGTCCTCCCCTATCAGGGGACTTGGAAAGGGGCAGGGAGGAGACCAGGGAGGGAGTGTGGGGTTGGGGAGGGAATGAGGGAGCGGGATACAGCTGGGACACGGAGTTAACAAAATGTAACTAAAAAGAAAAAAAAAAATACAATATGAATTCACCTGTAAAAAAAAAAAATAAAAAATAAAAAAAAAAAAAAAAAGACCAAAAACAAAAATACAAAATCAAAACAAAAAATATTATGACTATGGGGCTGGTGATTTGGGAGGAGACATACTATCTTGATTTTATGCTCTTGTAATGAGACGAAGGCATAAGGAATGAAGTCATTGGGTCTTTTGGCCTATTATTTTGTCAAATGAACTGGAGCTTGGATTGGGAGAGACTCTAGGAGATGGCCTGAAGAATGGTGTGAGCTTTCACTGATTTAATAGAATTTATATTCTGTGCAGTAGTCTGGTCCATCCTGCAAATACGTATCTTGATACTTTACTTAATGTAACACATTTTTGGTATCATACATTTTATTACGAGACAATTCTTTGTATGATTTTTTTTTTTTTTTTTTTAGAAATGAGATTGTCTAGTTAAAAGAATGTAAAATTAAAGCAAGTTTTAAGTTCCAGTGATTAATAAAATAATTTGATCTGGCTTCAATCTCCTGAACTTTCAAATTCTAACAATTTATTTTCTGTTTTATCCCAGAATGTGGGTGTTGTGAGACAGTGGTGTATACTAAATTTGGAGCCAAGTGGACATGTGTTTGAACCCTGACTCATAACCAGTAAATCATATGGCCATGGAAGATTTCTTTACATTTTACTCTCAGTTTCCTTTCCATGAAACAAAGATGGCAGTTTCTAAATCAATGTTTTTTCATAGGACTTAAGATCATCTATCATCAATCCTGGTATAGTACTTGTACACATGGTAGGTATATGAATAATAGTTATTCTAATCTTCTCCAAAAAAAAAAAAAAAAAAAAAAAAACACTCCTTGACTACAAGGTATCATAGCCTAAATTTTAATATGAGCTTTTCCTGATTTCTAGGAAGTAACAGCTACATAAACAGTATATAAATAAATACATAACCAACATCTTAGGAAAAAAAAAGCCTTATTTCTTTCAAAGAACTAAGAACATTTTTCATCAAAGCTCTTATGAAGTGAAGGAAAAGCCTACTTGTCTATGTTCCATGTAAGTGGTCCAAGACAGCAGACAGTGTTTGCATTTTTACATACGAAATATTCTGGTATCAGTATTGCAGGCTGTACCTGCTCAGGAACCATAAATATTATTGGATTCTCAATTATCATTGTATAATCCTCAACTCCTATATCTATATCCAAGCTCCAGGTCTGCTAAGAAGAATGTTTTTAAGAGTGTTTATAAAAATGGCTGCAGAATTATCTCTCAAACTCTTGAATTTTAAAATTTTTTCTACATTACAAATTATAGAAAAGTTATCAATGATTACTATCTATAAATGATCATTCCTGAAGTTAATATAACATGGCTTATGAAAAGAAAATGAAACCAAAACTTTTCAAATATTCTTGGCATATCTTACCTCCTAGAGTTAAATATGGGTTAAATTCTAAGGTATTATGAGACCACTTCCACCATCATTTCTCTTGATTCTCTACTCCAGGAGACAGAGTAGAGATGGCATAGAGACAGAGAGCTTAAGAAACCTTCTCTAGGTATCTCCCTACACAGAACTCTGCTTGTATGAGCTCAAGGCTTTTTTCTCTGTGTTCTACATTCAGAACTCAGGTAACCGCTTCCCAGCCAGCAGTTCTCTCTTTCTCTCTCTCTGGAATGAAGGATAAAGTCAGAAAATTACTAAAGATCCTTAGGAAAATGAGATTCTCTAAATTTTTGGAAGGAAAAGGAGGGAAAGGTGTACTCAGGATATCCAGGACAAAGATCTCATTCCTGGATTTTTGAAGAGAAAGGAACTAAGTGAACCAGTTACCAAGACAACCAGTGTTGGGGAGAAGGGTTGGGACAGGGAAATGGGTGACCTATGGGTACTTTTGTTTTTGCCTCTGTCCCTGGTAGCTTTCCATGGCGTCAAAGGCTGTTTGGAATGTGACCCCAAATTCACAGAGGATGTTATGTTCTTGTTGGAAAACCTTGTACCTACAGACGTTCCTGAAAGAGATCAACTGCTTCAAAGGCAGCATAAGGAGATATCCCACTTAAGCTCCAAGGTCTCCCACAAGGATGTGAATCTTCGGTTGTTGGGTGAGGAAAGTTCGAGTCCTGAGAGATTGGGAGGTTAAAGAGGGAAGAGCGGCATGGAGGACAACACGTGGATCCACTCCAGATCCCTCAGAGATGTGATTGTTCCCTGCCCCACACTGTTCTTTCTTTCCTATATAGCTGTTCGAAATGTTCTCAAATTGAGAGTATGGCTGAAGAATGAATTTTATAGACTGGGAAACGAAACATGGAAAGGTAAGGCATTGTTTCACTGTCAAAACTTTTGTGATACAAACAGGTAAACATGTCTGAGGAAATGTCATGGGAAACAAAGCAAAATAGCTGAAATTAAATTGTGAAATAATCACCATAATTTTTAGTATCACTTCCACTCCTTTTTTTTTTTTTTTTTTTTTAGGGGTCTTTATCTTCCAAGGCAAGCTCCTTGAGGTCCGCCGAAACTTGGAATACAAACTGAAAGAAATGCTAAAGATCTTCTCTGAAGTTGGTAATGAGACATTTCTAACTTACAACACTGAAATTATGTCAGAGAACAGAAACTAAGGAGTGAGAAGAAGAATGAGGGTTCTGGTCAAAGGGGACAAGGTGCAGTGAGAAATGAGTAGACATCTGGGATCAAACAGGTATATAAGTGACACAAGTGAAGTTGGCTCTAAACTCATTAGATCTCTCTGCTTCTCTTGCAGCTTGTTCAGAAGACTGCAGTGAGTACAGTACATGTGGCACCGTGAGGTTTCAGCCCATATTTTCCCTTCTCCTTTCTCTGCCTGTGTTTTCTCCCAGAATATACACTTTAAGCCCAATTTCTAGAGCTGTAGGGGAAATATCAATCAATAAAATATCTGATGCCAAGCCCAAGCATATAAGATTTCACACACCCCAAATTTTGAAGAGGTGTTCAAGCGCCTCCTCAACACACTGCTCCAACGTGAGCTATGACAATATTTCTCCACTTCATCCACAGCCAAATATTTATAACTTTAAATTTTAAGATCTTTATTACTAGAGGAAGGATTCTGAGAACTGTAACTTAAGAGCCCTAAGAATGCCTGGGATCTAAACTATATTTATGAGGCAAGGAACACCCTGGCCATATCCCTTTTATGATTCTATTTTTCTTTGTCAGTTATAACTGAAGGTCCTGTCCTTGACTGTTGGACCTGTCTTCGCTTGACCACCCGGTGTTTCAGTGGAGACTACTGTAAAGGTGACATATGGCACTTTTAGGGGATAAGGATCAATGAACACGATGACACATTGATTTTTCTGAGTACTTTTAATAAAGCTTACAGTAATGCTTTAAAAAAGCTAAACTGTTAAGTAAAAGATATATTAACATGAATAACTTAAGACAAAGCCAGTGGGGTGGGTAAGAAAAGAATAGGGATGGATTCTGGACTCCACTGTAGAAATTATTAGGATTATGGGCAGCAAGTGGAAAATTTGTGGAGGGGTCTAATACATGGAATCCAGGAATAGTGATGAACCAGCCAATGGTCAACTCATTTGAATTGTGTCTATTTTACATAAAGAGTCCCAGTTATTAATCCTCTTCTTCCAAACTCATTTCTCTATTTCTTTTTCCTTCCAGATGAGAATCCAAGAAGAGCTGAAAATCGAGAGATTGCTCTATATCTGATACTGTTGGCAGAAGCTGTGATATTGGCAAGTGCTGTGTTACTGTGAGTTTTCCACACTCCCAGCATTTCTTTGCAAATTCCCAACATCCTCCTCCCTAATGGAGAAGGGGAAAGAAATAGACAGAAGCCGATTGTGAATAATAGATGAAACACAAAGTAATCCAGGAATAAAGGAAAATAATTATATGATTATTCTTAAAATACTGCTTCTTACAGTGAAGAACTGACTTCTCTCTTTCTCTACTCTAGATTCTATTTTTGCATCTCACATTGGAAGAAAATGAAGCTAATACGAAGGACATTGAAGACATATTTGGAGAAGAAACTTGAAGAATTAGTAGGGATGACAGATACGGATGATGAGAAACAAGATTGGGAGACACAGAAATCAAATTCACAGTCTCTGACAAGGGATCTTTCAGGTGTTGAGTCAAAGATGCAAACTGGGACTTGAATTTCTGCGTGATCATGAAATCACAGCGTCTGAAAACTGGAATAGAACTTAGGGTTTCTCCAGTGAGTATCCTTACTGACAATCCCAGAGACAATGGATGAAATGAGAGGAACAAAAGATTTACCCTGAGTTATACAGAACGTAAACTGCTATGCTGCAACATGCAAGAAACAACAGGCCATGTGATAATAAAAATGCATTGTTAGTAACTTTCCTGAATGGCAGTAATTAGGGCAACTTCCATGTTTATAAACCTGAATTTTATTTCTACTTTTATTTTATTTCCATTTTCATATCTAACATCAGGGTCAATGTAGATGATTTCCTAGATAACAGATATTTAATCTTTATCATAATATCATAAGCACATACATATGTGTAAAATAAAGTCCAAAAATACTAGTCCTGAGTAGCTGAGGTTTGTCCCTATCATTTTCTTCTAAATCCATATCTCAAGGCAAAGTTGGATATTTTTTCCTTTTCGTGTGTGTGTGTGTGTGTGTGTGTGTGTGTGGTGTACATGTGTGAATGTGTGTGTGTGCTGGTCATATGTGTGTATGCCTGCTCATGTGTGTAAGAAAGCATATGTATGAAGACATATGTCAGTGTGTGTGTGTGTGTGTGTGTGTGTGTGTGTGTGTGTGTGTGTATACCCCCATGGGTGCTAGAGTCCTTCTCTTCCTAGAATTCCACCTGATTCTTTGAGGTTTCTCATTCAAACCTACCTGATCTTGCCAACATGGCTTGCCTTCCAGTCAGTTGTCCCCAAATTCTGCTTTCTCGGTTTTCTAAGGCAGAAACTAGAAATGACCTGCAACACCCACACATTATCTACTTGGATTCTGTGGATCCAAAGTCTGGTCTTCTTGCTTTATTCACCAAGTCATTTCCACAACCCATAAGTTTTTATTTCATGTTTTTTTTCATTGAGTATCTTTATATGAATATTATCCCAATTATTGTAATATCCATGTAACTATCATTATGTATTGTACGACAGCTAACATTTTTCAGTGACTTAGGGCTCATCCACAGTATCTTACTCTGATGTATAACTCCAATTCATGGAATAAATAATTTATGTTTACGTTGTTTTACTTTTAATTTCAGAAATAAAATAAATGCAAGATAAAAGAACTTAAAAATTTGTGGTGACAGTGTTTGTTTTAGAGCAATATGTTATTATTTTCACTTATTAATATCTCTGGACATTTAAGGCAGACAGCATGGTATATTTTCGTACATAGAGTGAACTGTGTAATGTCGCAACCATGTATTATATTGGCAGCTTTTCCCATATCATTCCTCTGCTATGTACTCTTTCACTAATCTGTCTTTTAAAATAATGTCTATTGTATTTTCATCATTCTTTTAGATTAAAAATATCCCTTGTAGCTGAAGGGATGGTTCAATAGTTAGTAGAACTTGCTGCTTTTTCAGAAGATCACAGTTCCATTTCCAGCACCTACATCTCACCTTACTTGTATCGATAATTCCAATTCCAGGGAAGCTGGGATCCTCTTCTGACCTCTGCATGTACTAGGTTCACATGCAGTTTGCATAACATACATGGAAGTAACCCACACATAAACATAAAATAAATATGTCTATGTGAGTACTGCTTGCATGCCTGGTGCCATTCGAAGCCAGAAGAGGTC
Source organism: Psammomys obesus (assembly GCF_907164565.1). Lineage (NCBI taxonomy): Eukaryota > Metazoa > Chordata > Mammalia > Rodentia > Muridae > Psammomys > Psammomys obesus. Next base: position 3,952,881 of record NW_026594418.1, read on the forward strand.
ATTAACTCCTGGCACCCTTATTGCAGCTGGTTCTGAGCTCCCAAGTGTGTGTTGGGAACTGAAGCAAGTTCTTCTGCTAGAGTAGCCGAAGAGCTACTCTAAGCTAATCCATCTCTCAAACCCCCTTTTTTTAACATATATATTATATCTTGCTTCATTAGTTTAGCGCTACTAATACTTGTATGTTCTTAGTGTTGACTTCTCAAGATTGGAGAACCTATCAGGGACTGGTGTCTATGTAAGACTTATTTTCTCTGTGGCAGCAGCCATTAACAACCTGTATTTCAGAAAGCTATATTGTGAAACATGTGAAATCCAGCCTGATATCTGTAAAAAAAAATGTATGTTCAATTGCATAATTATTAAATAATCTTATTAAAATAATTGACATGAGTGTGCCTATCTGCTTCCCAGTATCTATATTAAAAATAAGTCTTGTATAGACACCAGTCCCCAATAGGTTCTCCAATCTTGAGAAGTCAACACTAAGAACATACAAGTATTACTAGCACTAAACTAATAAAGCAAGATATAATATATATGTATATGTAAGTTTTACAATAATATATACTATACAATAATGACGGAAAAGGGCACCATGGGTTTGGGGATGGGGGGGGCAGTGAGAGGAATTGGAAAGAAGGGAGACAGGGAAAATGATGTAAATACAGCTCACATAAAATTCTTAAAATAAATTTACTATTTTAAAAATAAATAAAAAAAACAACACAAAATAAAAACAAAGCTCTCTGGACATAGTACTACTATGCAGGAAATTTTATATGAAGTTGTTCTTTTGAAATTACCAAATGCCAAATCACTTAAAGAATTTATAATATTTTCAGTATTTTGTTGTAATTAAACTTTGTTTTCTGGGTCTTAGAGAATTTAAAGGAATAGCTATTAAATTGAAACAAACACCTTGAAAAATAGGGAAGCAATACTTGGGAAACCACTACAAGAAGCATTTTTAAAACATTCCCTGTCCCTCAGGCTTGATCTGCTCTGTTATTGGTACTATCGTGCTCTTTATGATTTTTAATGTATAAAATTTCTTTTTATTTTATATTTTTATTTATAATTTATTACAATTTACTCACTTTGTAGCCCCACTGCAGCCACCTTTCTCATCGTGACCCAGTCCCATCCTTCCTCCCTCTTCTCCCCTGCACCCTTCCCCTAGTGCACTGATAGGAGAGTTCCTCCTCCCTTACTATCTAACCCTAGCCTATCAGGTTTCATCAGGACTGGCTGCACTGTCTTCCTCTCTGGCCTGGCAAGGCTGCACCCCCAAGGGGGAGGTGATCTATAGAGCCTGCCACAAGTTCATGTTGGAGACAATCCCTGCTCCCTTGTTAAGAAACCCACTTGGAGACTGAGTCTATGGGCTACATCTGAGCAAAAAAAGGTAAAAGAAATTATGAAGATATTATTATTCAATATTTAGCCTAAAACTAGTTTCATGTCAGGGAAAACAGAAGATTTGATACCTGTGTTTAAAAATTGCCAAAAGTTGTTAATAAATTGATTATTTCACATTTCTTTATCTAGGAATCCCTGAAATGCTCAGAGAGGATCCGTTCTACATAGTAGCACAAAGTCACAACAGCATTCTGCTCAAACAATAACAAAGGGTAGAATTCCCATCAGATCAGCTAATGGTGGCACAATTCTTCCAACAACTCATTACTCACAATAACAGAAGAATATAGAAGAAGCTAAATGTTAACATTGTTTCAAAAGGGGTAATCAACAAGGTTTTTATCATATATGTACATGGTGGTTTCTGTGTTCAACTAGGTTTTAATCATACATGTGTTCAGTGCTGTCTTCATGTTTTGTTATGAGACACAAGGGTATCTCACAAAAGTAGAATAACCCAGCTTGAGAGAGAGAGAGAGAGAGAACATCAACAGAAACAACAAAGAAATAAAAATCAGTATCATATGTAGAAAGGAAGAACACAATAGTAATAAATCTAAAATAAATTCATCAATTGTAAGCATATTGTATGAGATCATTTAAAACCTAATTATAAACTACTTATAAAAGGAAAAACAAAGTAACCTGACAAATTTTCTGTGAACATGGTTAAAATGAGTAGCAAAACTTGACAGTAAGCAAACATTCTAAAGATTCTATTGTTGGTATAAGTCATAATAGAATTTAAAATCAAAAATATAACCTAGATAAAAGAAAAAATAATATCAATATTTATGTCAAAGAGTTTAACAGGATAGACATAGAAAGTAGAAGAAGATGGGATAGGACAGGAGCCGACCATAGAGGGCCTCTAAAAGACTCTACCCGACTATCAAAGCAACTGCTAACACTTATGGCCAAATTTTGAGTAGAGTGAAGGAAATGTTATAGAAGAAAAGGAGATAGCAAGACCAGGAGTGGAAAGAAGCTCCACAAGGAGACTAACAAAGCCAAAAAATATGAGCCCCGAGGAGCTGCAGAGACTGATAAATTAACAAAGGACTATGCATGGAGAGGATCTGGACCCCTGCTCAGATATAGTCCATGGGCATCTCAGTATGCATGAAGTCCCTTTCCTGTTTTTTTTTTTTTCTATCACTTACCCCTGGCAAGGTGGCCTTACGAGGTTACAGACAAAGAATATCCAGGCAGTCCTAATGAAACCTGATAGAGCAGGGTCAGATAGTAGGGGAAGAGGACCTCTCTTATCAGTGGAGAAGAGGAGGGATATGGGAAGGAACAGGGAGGAGGTGGGACAAGGATGATGAGGGAAGGGGTTAAAGTTGGGATACAAAGTGAATAAATGCAATAAATAATATTAATATTAATAATACTCTTTAAAAAGCAATGTCTCAATGCTCTGGATGCCCTCTCTAGGATCTCCTAGAGTTACATGGAATCTGTGACCAGTGGAATGTGGTACCTAGTGAGGAAACATTCTAAGCTTCTCATGTGGTAATATAAGCAGCAGGGGTTGATGAAATTGCTAGAGAACTTAGATTGTAATCCTCAGCACTTAAAAAGCCATATGTATGAAACCAGGCATGACACCATAGATCTTTAATCCCAGCACACAGAAGCAGAGTCACATGGCTGTCTGATATCAAAGCCAGATTAGTATACATAGTTCCAGGCCAACTAAGACTACATTGTAAGACTCTGCCTCTAAATAAACAAACAAATAAATAAATAAATAAGGAAGGAAGGAAGGAAACAAAAGTCATGCATGATCACACCTGTGTGTTTAATCCCAGTTCTGTGGAGGACAAAAAAGTATCTTTGAGACTTGCTGAGCTGCAGCCTATGTCCAGATTCCTTGAAAGATTGTACCTCAAGGAAATAAAACAAAAATGGTAAGGCAAAACACACAGAATCACTCTCTGGCCTCTGCTTGTGTACCAGCATGTACACATACGTACACACGCACACATACACCACACTCAGCACATACATATGTACTTATATTCTCACACACTTCACACCACACACAGACATCACACACATACACACCATTCACACCAAACACACAATGAAAAAACAAAAATAATTCATTTGAGACTGGTTTTCCCATCTTCTCTCCTAATGATGGGTTATTGCTTTATAGGGATATCTTAGAATAGTGGGGTGATTGTTGTTTGGAGCATATAATTTGAATGTCCTGTCATTTAAAAAGAAACGTTTATTTTAATAGTCTTTTGAAACATTATAGCTGGCACTAACATGTATCATACAGGTTAAAAAGAAAGTTGCAACATATTCTGCAGCATTAGTATGAAGAACAATCATTCAGGCAATGGGCAATGCAGTTAACCACAGAGAATTTTAAAATGGAAACTCAAACTCTTATTTTTAACTAATTTATGGATAAAGATAAAATTACAAGTCAAATTATTAGGTGTTTAAAACTAAGCAAGTGGAAACATCACCTTATCTCTTCTGAAGAACAGCTGAAACACTGTTGCACTGTGCATAGAATGCACTGAAGATTGTAACATTCTAACATCATATATCAGAACAAGAACTTACCAGGATGTTGAAGTTAAAGCAAGCAGAAAGAGGAAAAATTAAATGTAACACACAAAGAGAGAAAATAAGATTTTACATCAGAGACCATAAAGCAGTAAATACAGATAATTAAAACCAACTGCTAATAAAATTTTTGCATCCAATTTCTTTTAAAGAAAATAGTTTTTAAGAGACAGGAAATGAAAAGGCACAAAACTGGACATGTTTTTGTTTTTACCCTAAGACAACTAAGTTGGAGCGGGCAAAAAATGGCTCAGCAGGTAAAGACACTTGATGCCTAGGCTGACTAAGTGAACTTGATTTCCCAGAAATAACATAGTGGAAGGAGAAAACTGACTCTTTCAAGATGTCATCTGACTTCAAGTTGCACTCTGTAACACATGTGGATAATCATACACGGACATACACCCACATATCCATGAGCACGTATCCACACATACACACACACTACACATTATATTATTTTATATAAAATGAATTATCTTAAATAATTAAAATATTTGAAAATTTGTTTAAAAGAGGTATTTTTAATGAAAGAACACATTTCCAGTAGTGTGGCATAGGAAAAGAAATGAAAAACATGACAAAAATATTTAAAGAACTCTTGACTGCTATAAATACTTTTTAAAATACATGCTTTAGAAAAATCCTACAATACAGCACAATGACTTTGATTTTATTTTAAAGGATAAAAGATACTTTCTTCCACAATTGTCTTAATTTGTCATTTGTATACTTAACTACAAAATATAGAAGTGCAAAACAATTTAATTGAAAGAGTACAGGCATAGTTTCAAAACTGCAAGTATAGAATTTTGACTGGAAATATGACAAAAGCAACATGCATTCAGTGTTTAGACTTTTCAATTAAATTTTTATTTTTTATATTAATTATGGTTTATATACTTTGTATCCTAGCTGTATCCCCCTTCCTCATTCCCTCCCAATCCCACGCTCCCTCCCTTATCTCCTCCCTGCCCCTCTCTAAGTCCACCCTCCCCTTCCATCTGACCCTAGCTTATCAGGTCTCTTCAGGACTGGCTGCAATGTTCTCCTCTGTGGCCTAGCAAGGCTGCTCCTCCCTCGGGGGGGAGGGGGAGGAGGTCAAAGAGCCAGCTACTGAGTTCATGTCAGAGACAGTTACTGTTCTCCTTACTAGGAAACTCACTTGGAGATTGAGCTGCCATGGGCTACATCTGTGCAGGGGTTCTAGGTTATCTCCATGCATGGTCCTTGTTTGGAGTATCAGTCTCATAAAACACCCCTGTGCCCAGATATATTTGATCCTTGTGGAGCTCCTGTCTTCTCCAGGTCTTACTAATCTTGCCTTCTTTCATATGATTCCCTACACTCTGCCCAAGGTTTGGTTATGAGTCTCAGCATCTGCTTTGATACACTGCTAGGTAAAGTCTTTCAGAGGCCCTCTGTGGTAGGCTCCCGTCCTGTTACTTGTTTTCTCCTACTTCCAATCTCATCCCATTTGTCTTTCTAAGTGAGGATTGATCATCTTACCCAGGGTCCTCCTCCTTCTTTAGCTGGAACAATGGATACAGAAATTGTGGTATATTTACACAGTTGAATACTACTCAGCAATTAAGAACAAAGAAATCATGAAATTTGCAGGCAAATGGTGGGATTCTGAAAAGATCATCCTGACTGAGGTATCCTAGAAACAGAAAGACACACGCGGTATATACTCACTTGTAAGTGGACACTAGCATAAACATACTAAAATCTGTGTTTAGACTTTTTATATGGGATCCAAGAAGATCTAAACTAGTTAAAATACATCAAAGGCATCAGAATAAAATTAATAACAAAGATAAAAACAGATCTTAGATCACCAAGGAAGGGTAGAGGAATTGTGAAAACCAATAACATAGAACTAAAGGTCTCCCTCTTTAGTAAGGCAGAACTCTTAAATGGGCCAGAAAGGGGCAGCCAGCAGAAGAATATGTTATTAACATACATATAAGAATGTTCTTAAAGTGCCCAGAAATGTAGCCTGCCCTGTGTAAATGCACTCCTTTGAAAGATGTTATTTAATTTTATACTCTTAATTTGTATATTACTTTTAATGTTTTTAATGTATTTTATGTGAAATGGAATTATAGCACTTTACAACTCCCTTTATTCCTAACAACTGCCCCAGCTAGTCTGCCTAGATCCTTCTCATAACCTCCCACTCTCAAGTTGATAAGTGTATGTAAATATAACAATAAAGATATGAACAATATAGATATAAACAATAAAGATAAAGAGCCTAAAACTTCTTTGAAAATTTAGTATTTGAGTACTGTCTTTACAACATACCCCTTTAATCCTTCCAAATCCTTCTACATCCCCTTACTTCCCAAATTCATTCCCTCTTATTTTTGTTACTATATTGTTACTATTATCATATATAAATTTCTAAATTCTTCCTGCTAGTTCATTTAGTATTGCTCAATACTAAATGTGTATATATGCGCTTAGGGCAGACTTCTGAGATTGGGTAAACTGTCAGGGTGCTCACCCTTAGAGAAGACTGATTATCTCTCTGTGTAACCATTAATTGCTTGTTGCTCTTTATCTATACATGGGATGTTGTGTGATATCCTCACCTTCATTTCCATGCCAATTGGTGCTGCCATTTTTCAGGTCTGGTTTAGACAACCATATTTTTGAGAGTTCGTTGGTGTAGCTTCCCTTTCATATAAAGATAATACCATCACACAGTAGATGTTCTAGTCCTCTAGTTCTTACAATGGATCTCTGTCCACTTTTATGCTCTGTTCCTTGAGACTTGTGTACAGGGCTTGTGTTTTATTGATTGGAGCAAGTTACACAATAGTTAAATGTTCTCTGCATGTTGATAAGTTATGACTTTCTGTAAGGATCTCTAACAGCTGGAAAAAAATAAGCTTTGTTGTTGAGGCGTGAGATCAAATTTTATCTATAGATATAAGCATAAGTGTTTATTTTAGAATGAAATCTGGAATTACAGTGATTTGGGAACAACAGTAGTAATGGTTTCCATCTACAGCTCATGGCCTCTTCAACCGTAGGTACTAGGTATGAATATTCGGCATGAATTCCTTCCTATTAAGTAGGCAGTAATCCCAACTAGACAGCCGTTGTTTACCCCTGGGTTACAATTGCTGCTATTAAGCCTCTTGTAATATCTTGCAATTCTGGATTATTTTGTGGTTCATAGGCATTAGAGCTGGATAGGAGAGTTAGTCGCTTTTCTCCCTTAGATACTTAAAAGCCTCATCCCTGAAAACTAGCTCTCATAGTGCCAGTATGATATTTTGTTCATTTTAAATGTCTACTTTGGGTTCATTTCCCACTGAGTCATGACAATGATTTTTATAAATTTAGCTTTGTTATTTCTTTGAAAATTTTTACAGTGTGATCATGATCACCTATCCACTAATCCCAAATCCACCAACACTTATTGGTGTTGGTGTCAAAATTTGTGCTCTCTTTTTTTTCTTTTACAAACCCATCAACTCCTATTGGTGGTGGTCATATGTTCTTAGATGTGTGGCCTTCCACTGGAGCATGGCCAACTTACCAGTGGCTACAGTCTTAGAGAACATTACCTCTCCTTCTCCCAGTGGTCACCAATTCCCAGAAACTCCTCATCAAGGGGTAGGACTTCAGGTGTCACTCCACTTCCCATGCTTGGAAACAAAACAACTTCTCTGTTTTATTATAATTTCCTTGTTATTCACCGTCTGTGTCTCTTACACTCTTTCTACTCCTTCTTCTTCTGAAATCATACTGGAGCTTAGAGGAGAGGTGGGGTATAAATGTCTTACAGGGTTGAAGATTCCACATTATTTTCTTGGTACCTTCCCTAGCTGTGAGCCCCTGCATCCTGCATCAATCATCAGCCAATAGAAGCTTCTCTGATAAGTGCTGAGAGATACTTTGATCTAAAGGCTTGACAATAAATCATTAGAAGTCTGTTTCATAGTATGTCCATTTGGCAAAATAATAGTTGTAGGTTTTCCCCTTCAGCCTACGACCTGACTAGCCACAGGTTTTGACCCAGTAATGTTGCCACATATGGTATTTGCCTTATGGAGGACATAAAACTAATCAAGAAGTGGCTGGTGTGTCACTATTGTACCATTAAACATGGCCTGTCAAGTCAATCATTGCTATACCTCACAACGTTCAAGGCCTAGCAATATGAACAGTCATTTATCTCTTTCTGTAGCATTAATAGCAATTTCCAATACTAAGAAAGTCATGACACTTCCTGTTTCATAGCACCTGGATTCCTCTATATCTTTGGTTCAAGTATTTTGTATTTTATGCAGCAATGCCTCATTGTCACGTTGTGGAGGGTAACTAAAAACATTAAAATTTTTATTTCTGTAATAGAACCATGATCAAAAAGTAATTAAGGATAAAAGGGTTTATGTCCCTTATATTTCCACATCAACAGTTCATCACAGAAGGGAGTTAAGGTAGGAATATAGAAAACAAATCAGAAAACATCAAAGAGTATTTCTCACTTGGGTTTTCCCTCTGGCTTATTCAACCTGCTTTCTTATATCATTCAGGACCAGTTTTACAGGAGTGGATCGCCCATGGATTCACAGATCATCCAAATGTGGTCTGAAAGCTCCCACATCAATCATTTATGAAAAAAAATGCCTAGCATACTTGCCTATAGGTCATGTTTTTTTTTCCTGATAGACAGTTTTTACCCAAACCATTCTAGCTTGTTCATGTTAACAAATAAATAAATAACTAGGCATCACAATGAGGAATTTTCTCCAAGTCAGGAAATAGGGAGCTTATTTCAGAGACCTCATTAGTCAATAATTCCAAACGAAGTAACAAATTCCCAGCACTGAGCTTTTTAAACGTTAGACTATGGTGTCTAGTATACGCACTATCAGTCCATTCTCTCTCTCTCTCTCTCTCTCTCTCTCTCTCTCTTTCCATGCACACACAGACACACACACACACAAACATACACACACACACACACACACGGACGTTTCTACAATAGAGGGTTTCCATATAAATATTTCAAAAGTGTTTGCTGTTATTTATCCCTACTTGTTTTCCCTCCTCTGATATGCCCTCCAGTTGTAGATCGAATTTATTCCTTCCTGATCCATTATACTCTTTAACTATACTTTCTATTTCCTGTCTCTTGAAATACAATTTCTTCTGCCCCTTAGTAATTTCTTGAACCTTATGGGTATTCAAAATGAAACATGCATATCTGAAGAGCCAAAGCTCACATCCTTAAATGAGAGAAAACATGTGAAATCTGTCTTTCTGGGTCTGGTTTAACTCACTCAGAACGATATTTTCCAGCTCCATCCATTTATCTAGGAATTTCGTAATGAGAGTTTTTTCTGTCTGTTTCATTTACTATAATTGATATTTATCATAAATCCAGATGATAAGCTTTGACATGGGAGGATAGGAACATTGCTGTTTGTGTTTATAATAAATATAATAAAATAAGATATCTAATTAGAATATTTATCTACTAGGGAAGGTCTTGCAATACTTCTGTTTTTCAAATGTAAAGATGATACAATTTTATTGATTTACAGTTCTAATTTTAGCCTGATATAATGATCATAGCAAAACAATGATGTGTAAAAATATTCTTCCAATAAGCCAATGTTTAACCAAAGTCTCATTTATCGCAATGAACAAACAACACAAATCATTTCATTTCTGGAGTGACTATAATTTGAGAGTTGTTTACCTGGTGTCAGGTCATCAGGAAGCTTATCATCATTGCTCCGGAACACACTAATACCTACTTTATAGTCCTGTGTTTCAGCATTGACAATGAAGCTCTTGAGACACCATTATATTGGGGACTCCTTTTAAATAATGATTATGCGGTGTCATTTTCTTCCTTTTTATAAGACTGAGGGGAGTGGCAAGTTTTTAAGTTTTACTCGTCAAAAGCTCTGTGAAAACAATTTATTTATCTAGAGATCTTGGAAATGATAGATAATGACCAAGCTCTTTAAGGTACTCAAACATAACTGTTGTTACATGCATATATGTATATATGCATATATATATTCCATCTTGCTCAGTCTGTATGATGTTACTTGTTAGTATCTTGTCAGGGTAATTTGATATTGGGTAAGCAACTGTTGTGTTCTTCTCTGAGGCAGAAGAATGCTCCCTCTCAGCATTCCTTGGTTGCTTGAATTTGAAAGAGGGAAAGTATGGGTGGGTATATGAGAAAGCTTAGAGGAAGGAAAATGAATTGTGTGAATAAACTATAACCTCTCTTCCATTAACTGAAGGAGACTTGCATCTTCTCCCACTTTAGGTTAATACTTTTTCCTGTGATATCTGTGTCCTGACTTCCTCCTAAATATAATGGCTTTTCTCTAATTTTCTCAATCAAAGCATCCCCAAGCTGTAAACATGTCTATCACTCCACTCCTTTATGCCAGACATTTTATAAAGCATTGAGATTTTTTTTTTCTTTCATGAGTGCTTGGTTGCCAACTTACTAAAGCTATGTTCTTCTCACCACTATATGGAAATTGTTTTTCAAGGTTGTAACATACTGTCAACAGTTATTTTCAAAAAATTCAATATTAAGATTTCCCAGACTGCTGATGGTTTCCTGAGGGACCTTTCCCTCGTGTAATGTGCCACGAAAATTCTGGGTTTTTTTATTTTAAATTTTTTATATATATATTACAACTTATTCACTTTGTATCCCAGCTGAACCCCCCTCCTTCATCCCCTCTCAATCCTGCCCTCCCTCCTTATTCTTCTCTCATGGCCCTACCCCAGTCCACTGATAGGGGAGGTCCTCCTCCCCTTCCATCTGACCCTACTCATCAGGTCTCATCGGGACTGGCTGCATTGTCTTCTCTGTGGCCAGGTAAAGCTGTACACCGCATCTCGGGGGGGGGGGTGATCAAAGAGCTAGCCACTGAATTCATGTCAAAGACAACTCCTGTTGAGTTTACTAGGGAACCCACTTGGAGACTGAGCTGCCAGTCAGGGGTTCTAGGTTTTCTCCATGCATGATCCTTGATAGGAGTATCAGTATCAGAAAAGACCCCTGGGCCCAGATATTTTGGTCTGTACCTCTGGGCACCTGATTTTTGACAAAGATGCCAAAATCATACAAAGGAAAAAAGATAGCACCTTCAATAAATGATGCTGTTCTAACATTGTTTTCATGTTTTAAAGCACATTTTGGTTACTTTTTAGTGTTCTTTTTCTGCTTATCTTTTTAGTATGGGGTACTAAACAACTCTCCTTTGATCCCTGAGAGGGTGAACACCTCTAGTGTGATTACTGGGATAATCACTTCTGAAACGCCCGTTAAAGGAAATTTTATCACATTGATTTTTTTGTGGCTGTTTGTATATGCATGTGCTCAGACACGTGGCTGTAAAGGTGCTGTGGTAGACATAGGGAGATCAGAAGGAAACATGCAAGAGTAGGCTCTCTCTTTTCAACATATGGGTTCCTAAGGATTAAATCAGGCCATCAGGCTCGTTTCTTTGTCTACTGATTTATCTTGTGGGTCACAAACACCTTTAAAAACATTAGATTATCTCAGTCTTTTTAAGCTTGTATTTCCACACCCTTCCAAGTCCTCAAACTTTGTCTTCGGTCTTACTTGTCTTTGTGTCTGACACAAAGAAAAAGAAAATTAATGCATACATCCAAAAATAAAAGCATTAATTAATGCAGTGATTTAGAAGCAAATATTCTGTGGATATTACATATTATTTTATATATGTTTATTATATGATGTTATACTTATTATATTATTCATATTTTTATATGTTTTGCACTGCTTCCCACCGTAAATGATAAGATTATTAAGACTTTAAATTTCTTGCTAGTTTGAGGGCTAGCATTAACTATGGTGGAATGAGGGCTACCTTTCCAGTGTTTATAAATGACAAACCTTGTACAGTTAGTTTTGACTTAAAGTGACTACCATGTTCTTGAATCAAGCATGCAGGCAATAAGTTCAAGAACATTTGGGGAATTCCTCAGCAACTCCCCTCATCTCTCAGTGTGATAGACGTTTCCACCACTGTGTCTTCCTGTCAATTGCAGCAGAAACTTAAAGAAACCTAAACTATTTAAGAGATATGTGGATAAGCATCGTTTATCTAAAGGCAAAAATTATTTTTAAAGGCTGCAGCATTACTTCCAGTTTTTCTATTTCTAGAAATAAAAGGGGGGGGAAATTAAGGAAAAAAAGAGAGAGCCTTTATGTAGCTGCCTAATGGTGTTAAAGTTACAATTGCCTTTGGTTTTCTTAACACCAAATGATATGAAAATAGATTTAATGTTGAACTAATAGGACAGCTGCAGTGAAAAATCACACTGATGGAAGTATCTGCAGAAGTGATGGCACTTCATCTCAGGAGTCTGTCTGCTTTGGGTTCTTGACTTTGCATCTCACGTCTGGGTCTGGGAAATCTGCAGAATGATTTTATACTTGTATGCACATCTTCCTCTTAAAGAGGAAACACACACCAATCTCTCCAATCAAAGGCACTGAAAGCAGGTAGGCACATTTGTCTTGTATCCACTTTAGACTGTGATGGGGCTGTCTGTGAGGGATTACTCTCAAAACACTTGAAGCCGTTTCCTAATGAGGCTTCATCAGTCTCCTGATGAGACGGCCCTTACTGGGTTCTGCTCAAAGCACTAATAAGTACAGGCTCTTCACGATGCAGATCCATGTGCCCCCTTTCATCCAGTCTCTTTATCTTACTAATGGTGTCACAAAGAAAAAAAAAAAATGTTCCACTGGATTTTCAATGACTACAACACTTCTTGGTTTTATGTTTGGCACTTTGGAAATGTGTGAATAATACTTTCAAGTCAAGAAGAATTCTTTCTGTGATTGAAAACCCCAATCCAAGCATTGGAAATAGTCCAAAGAGATTGTTTTCAAAGGATCAAAAAGTAACAAACAGGGTGTTTGCAGGGCAGTGCCTATTAAAATATACCAAATCTGGTCAAAAATATAACTATGTTTCTCTGAGAAAAATGTAAAAAAAAAAAAAAAAAACTAGTCATTATCGCAAAATCCTGTAAGATACCAGTGATTATTATTTACTTCAACTTGCTTGTTGGGAGTTCTGTTTTTCCCCCTATGGTGAGCTTGCATTTTATTTTACTGCTGTAGTGATAAATGCTATTTTCATTGAACATTAGGGCAATAACAATGCCATGATACACATAATGTAACAATTTGTTCTGACTTGTCCAATGGACTAAATTTACTCTAATATTTATATGTAATGTAGACTTTACGAATCAGAGTCCCACCAAGTGTTTTATTAAATCTTCACTCTAGAAAATAATATTGGACTTAACATTATTTTGCCTCATAATTCTAGTGGCTCATTTATTTTAAAGAATATTTTGATAAAATCCTCTTCCTATCTTATGTAATTCTTTCTATAGCTGTGAAAAGCTGAAATATTGACAACTTTGGCATTGTGGAAGGACTCGTGAACATAGTCCATGCCATAACTGCTACCCAGAAGACTGTGGATGACCCCTCTGGAAAGCTGTAGCATTATGGCAGTGGGATGGCCCAGAACATCATTCTTGCATCCGCTGGTGCTGCCAGGACTGTGGGTAAGGTCATCTCAGAGCTGAACGGGATGCTCACTGGCATGGCCTTCCATGTTCCTACCCTCAACTTGTCTGTTGTGGATCTCACAGGCCTAGAGAAACCTGCCAAGTATGATGACATCAAGAAGGTGGTGAAGCAGGCGTCCGAGGGCCCACTAAAAGCTTTCTGAGCTACACTGAGGACCAGGTTGTCTACTGCATTTCAACAGTGACTCCCACTCTTCCACCTTTGATGCTGGCATTGCCCTCTAGGACAACTTTGTAAATCTCATTTCCTGGTATGACATGAATATGGCTACAGCAACAAGGTGGTGAACCTCATGGCCTACATGGCCTCCAAGGAGTAAGAAGCCCTGGACCACCAGCCCTAGGAAAGAAACGAAAGCAAGAAAGAGACCCTTGGCTGCTGAGGAGTCCCTGTCCCAACTCAGCCCCTGACACTGAGCATCTCCTTCACAGTTTCCATCACAGACCCCCAAGAATAGTGGGAGGAGCCCAGGAAGCCCTACTCTGTTGCATACCATCAATAAAGCTCACTGCACCCACACAAACACACACATACACAAAAGAGCTGCAATATTTTATAAAGTTAATATTTTTGAAATTTCAAACTAGGAACAATTTAAATATTAAAAAAAGACAATGTGTTTGTGATTCCTCAAAAAGGCTGACATAAGTGCTCTTGATTCTGAATCGAATTTCAATGCCGGCATTCACACTCTTGACCTGATAGAAAGCAGACCAGTGAGTAATATCTTACAACCATGCTTTAAATATGTGTCAGTTGCTGCCCATGTTTATTCTTTGCAATAATTTCATGTTTTGCTTCTTTGTCTGTTTGTTTCTTACTTTTTTAAAAATCAGATCCTATCTCTGGTCTCCATAACACTCCAGTATGTCTATACATATTCTCTATATTTTAAAAACTATTGTTCAAAAGATATATTATGAGGTTTATACATAATTTCAATTATTAGTATAGCTACATGAAAAAAAACAGGCTAAATCTGTATTTTTTTAATTTGCTTATCTACCTACCTACCTACTTACCAATCGTCAGAGTATCCACCCCTCCATCAGTCTTCCTTTCTATCCAATCTATCTACCTATCTATCTATCCATCCATCATCTATCCATCCATTCACCCATCCCTCCCTCAATTTTTTCGTTCTTATATCCATCCATTTATCTATGCATATGTGGTTTTGTATGTGTGAGGTTCAGTGCAGAAGTCTCTGGAGGCCAGAAAAGTGTGTCACATTTACTTTAACTGGTTTAAGGGTATCTCGCATGGGTTCTGTGAACAGAACCCCAGTTCTTTAATTACTGAGTGCTTTAATTACTGAGGCATGATACATTTTAATCCAAATAAAGTAATTACTTCCATTTTATTGTATAATATATCTAAAATCATTATTGGGCAAATTTTTTTAATCTCTTTCCTGCTGGTTCAAAAATATGATTCTATTTTTCATAATTTCATTGCATTCCAACATGACAATTTTGAATGTAAATATTTCGTCTTCATTTAGGTACAATGAAATGTATAGCTAAAAAGCAAATCTGACTTTGTTCTACACTTAGAATTTTTAAATCATTATAACTACAATGAAAACTTTAAAGGTAAATTTGACCTTTATGGCCATATAACCTAATATCAGAATTCTAATCCTACAACATGCCTGGTTTGGCAAGGAATCACATCCAAAGGCCTTTTAGGTCTATGTGATATTTGGAATGATACACCTTTACTCTCTCTGGATGGAATACGGAATTGCCCTTGATCCCAAATATTGAAGGTAAAGTTAGTTTGTAGAAGGAAGCAGCCATGTTTTGAAAATGTCTACTTGAGTACAGACAGAGAGATAAGTCAGAAAAAGGTTTGACAGAAGAGGGTATATTCAACTTTCACAAGACAGGAAAGGGGGGGAGTTAAAAGCAGGGAAGAGAGGGAGGAAGGCCATTGTACTCAGAGAGACATACATTGACAAATTGAAAAGAGAACAAGCTGCATACAGGTGAAGATAGGGTAAGCCAGAGAATGAGAAGGAGTCAGAAGATTATAACAGATTGCTAGAGTTAGTTTGAGTCCAAGTGGAGCAATTCAGTGAGAAGTGAAAAGGGCCAGCTTGAATCAATCAGCTTGGCAAGGGGTGTGAGCAAGGAAGGCTGAGTTGAACCAGGCAGCTAGAGTTCAGATAGAACCAGAAAGGGTGAGCTCATTCAGCAGGAAGCCTTTGATTTGACAATTACATCAGGCAAATAGAAGTTACTTTTACATAACCCAGTAGTAGATGCTTACTTAGAGCATAAATCATACTAGTAATTTACGAGAATCAATCCCTAGCATGTGTGCACGCACGCGTGTGCACACACACAGACATACACAATTGCTTCTCAGTAAAAAATAGTTTTTTAAAAGTACTGCCATTTTAATAAAGAAGAAATTCTACTCATCTTCCCCATGTTCTGAAATGCTTGTGCCTAATAGCTGTATATGGGAAGAGGCTAAGCACACTGGAGAGTTCAAATGCATACGCTCTCTCTGCTTCAGGCTTTTAAACACCAGATGATTCTTGCTAAACTTCAGGTCTAGGCCATTTATCCAAGCCTAAAA
Organism: Psammomys obesus; assembly: GCF_907164565.1. Taxonomy (NCBI): domain Eukaryota; kingdom Metazoa; phylum Chordata; class Mammalia; order Rodentia; family Muridae; genus Psammomys; species Psammomys obesus. The sequence continues at coordinate 3,969,127 of NW_026594418.1, forward strand.
GGCTTATAGACAGGGCCCACACAGTACATAAGAACAGTATAAATCTGCCAGCACATACACATATTAAAAACAAAACAATAGCAACAAAACAAAACAACAACACATTGTATAAAAAAACTACTGTATTCACATGGTGTTTTCAAGTACAAGTGAAAGACTGGCTTTGCAAATGCAAATGAAAGCACCAGTGGCTAATTTTGAAATATGTAGGCACCATTAAGTAAAATTTATTGTTATCAGCCTAACTGGAGTTTTTTTTTTTTTTTTTTTTTTTTTTTTTTTGTAGTAAGCAAAATCAATAAGCCTTGAGAATCAATCATCATGTCATTCTTACTGGTGACCACATTTGGAGCTTTTTCTCCTTAACTGCTGGGCACTTTAATTGGTTGATCTTCTCGCTGATAAATTCATAGCCTTAAAAGGAAAACAATGAAATATTTTTTTTTGTACTGTTCTGTTTTGCTGTATCGGACTGTTGTGATTTTGCAATGTTAGGTGAGAAGTGGTTGGTCAGAGATATTTGCACAGTAGATTTATATTTACGTCTTTGTTTAAAATTTTCCAGTGATAAAATAAGTTATCGCGGGCTTTATATCATGTGGAAGTGGTCCTTTGTAATGACAGCACTTCCGTTAATATAATGATGTTCACAGGTCAGTCATAATCTTCACATGAGAACGAAACCTCAAAACTGTGTTTTTTTTATTTTCCAGTTTATCTACCTCCTATATGCACACATATGCATGCGTACATATGTGTATGTACATACACATGCCCGTGCGTACACATTCACAGAGATACACCTATATGGGTGTATATCTCATCTCAGTATTTTTTTTTTTGTGCACCTTCTAACGTATAATATTTTTTTTGAAATATGTAGTTTCTATACAACCATTTACAAATAAGTGAAGTTAAATATAAATGGAGTTACTTTGTATATTGCTAAGGAGGTCAGAAATCTTTGCTCAGAATGGTGTTTTCTTCATCAGTGGTTCACCTAGTAGAACACTGTAGAAAAACATAATAGAAACTGCAAGTACAAAGCACACCGTTCTCTCCTTCATAGATTTTCATTTCTTTCTTTCTTTATTTAATCACTTTATAGCTTGATCATGGCCTCCTTCTCCCAGTCTCACCCTTACACACCTTTCCCCTCATTCTCCTCTCCTCCTCTCCTCAGTGAAGGGGAGATCCCACTATGATTCCCAAACCACCTTGGCACATCAAGTCTCAGCAGGACTAAGTGCATCCTCTCCCACAAAGGCCAGACAAGGCAGCCCAGCTATCAGAAAGGGATTCAAAGGCAGGCGACATAGTGGAAGAAACCACATGATGACCAAACTGGAAATTTCCTACATACATGTAGGGGGTATAGGTCCAGCTCTTTAGTGAACCCCATGGGCCCAAGTTAGTTTACTCTCTAAATCTTCATGTGCTTTCCTTGACCTCCAGTTCCCTCAATCCTCCCTGTTCCATGAGACTACAGATGTTTCACCTATGGTTTGGCTGTGGGCCTCTGCATCTGTTTACATCTGCTGCTGGGTGAAGCTCCTCAGAAGACAGTTATGCTAGGCACTTTTCTGCAATCATAGCAGGGTACTATTAACAATGTCAAACGATGACTTTCTCCTATGGGATGGGTCTCAAGTTGGGCCAGTCTTTGGTTGGCTATTACCTCAACCTCTACTCCATCTTCATCTTTACACTTTTTATAGGAAGAACAAATTTTAAGTGTAAGGTTTTTTTGGGTGAGTTAGTGTCCCCTCTACTGAAAGTCCTACCTGGCTATAGGAAGTGGAAACCTCAGGCTCCATACCCCACATCCCCCTCTTCTAGGAGTCTCAGCAAGGATTGCCCCCATAAACTCATGCGATATTTACAGAACATTCCTTCCTTCATATTTTAAAAGTTAAGAAATGAGAAACAAGCAAAGTTGGTGTGTTACTGTAATTTTTTTGTTCAAGTAAGTTATTTTAGCTTTTATTTAAAAGAAAACTAAGACATTGTACTTATAAGTTTATGTACATATACTCAAATATAAATACATGTAAGAAAAATTAAAAAAGATGTCATGAGTTTGAGAGAGAGTGGAGAGGACATGGGATGGTTTGGAGGTGAGGAGAAAAATGATATAATTATATTCTAGTTTTTAAAAATTTTAAATGACCATACCATTAAAATGTGTTTTGTATTTTTCCATTAGAACTCATTTCAGTCATATGCTAAGCATGTTTTAAGAGCACCATGGTCACGTATGATTACTGTCTCCCATATTGGATCACACAGACTACATTCACAGTGAATTTTTGCTGTGGTTTGTTAAACATACGTCACTTTGTTAAGCAAACTGAAAGACAAGACCAGGTCGAAACTATTTTTAACAGTCTCTTCTAAGTTAAGTAAAAAGAAATCTGAAATTCATGTATGATGGCAGCACATCATGGTTGATGCTCCCTGGTTCCTTTCCATTTGGGCTCTTGGCAAGTTTTGGGAACAGGCTTTATATGTGCATACAATACTGACAGTTAAATATCTATGATCATGGTCTAAACTGGTCCTTGAAATTAGTTCACATAATTACCTGTCAGTGGAATATATCATTAATTTTTTTTTTTACAAAACTTTTTTTTTTTAATTTAACATCTTCAGAGAGCACTTAGAAAATGGAATGAAATATTGGCATGGCACTGTGAGTGAAAAATACTGATTTTTTTCCTCACTCTTTTTCCTTTTCTAATGTATGAATTTCTCAGTGTTGGAATCTCTGTAGCATTAATTGATGTGACTTAAATAATGGCCTTACTTTGAAGCAGGGTTCAGTGAGACATTACATATGGTGCAGTCATATTTAAAAAATGAATATATCCACGAGCTGATGCTCTCATACACTGTTACTTTGTTTGCCTCTGTGATCTTCTTCTTCATGTTCAATGGTGCAGGTCAAGTTTACAACCACAATTTATTATCTAATGTATTGTATGATTAATGGGATATCTCATCTTTAATCAGTTGTCGATTTTTTTTTCCCCAGTGAGTCTTCTCGCCTTAAGCACAATATTGTCATGGCTTAACTTTTTAAAATAGTTTTCTTTTTTTTGTCTACTTTCCTTTCTATTTATTTTTAACAAAAGAGCTGTCATGTGAATACTGCTAATAGATTTAATAAATCATTCTGTGATGCCTCTGTATTTCAAAGGACCTATTTGTTTAGCTCTGCAAGAGTGCTTTGTGTTTTGAATTAACAATAACTGTTGGAAAAATGATAACTCTAGTATATTGCTTGCTTTGTAGTAAGTCAAATGGTGTCCCTCCTCATCCTCACCATCAGAGAATATTTATTTTCTTACTTGGTTTTACCTATTTTAATTTTAATAGTATTGTGTCTCCTTGATACTTCAGATAAAGGGCTGATATATTATTTTTGATACAAAAATTAGCAAAAACTTATAGTTTTATGATACTACATGAGTTTCAGATACTAATAACTTTTCTTAGGACCTCATTATTAATGTTACAGCTGTGTTCAGCAGTCAGACCCAAGAATGAACCACAACAGTTATACTATTATATAACATTTAAAAATGTATTGGAGGCTCCCAATAAATACATTTATAAGGGGAGGAGGGGCAGTCTTGGGTATGAACTCAGTTGCCTGCTCTTTGATCACCTTCCCCTGGTGGGGTGCCAGATAAAGGATCCAGACAGTCCTCATAAGAAGAGGGTGGAACCAGGGGAGATAAGGGATGGGGCTACAGTCAGGATAAAAAGTGCATAAATTGTAATTAATAATAATATTAATAATAGTAATAATAATAACAAAGTAGTCATTGCCAAAATAATAAAAAATAAATCAAATTACATATATTAGCTATAATATTTTAATTTTTCTACAAAGAGAACTATGGCATTTTAGCGTCCTTGCAAAGAGAACTGTATGATACGAAGTTAAAACAAATCAAACAAACAAAAAAAAATCACTGAGAAGCTTCTCTACATAATCAGAAGAGTGAAGGTGATAGAGAAAGAGCCCATTCCAGAGCAAAGAATGTTGAATCGATGGGCAAGCAAATATGGTGTCCGGTGGCAAAAGCTGGGAATCTTAACTACAAAACAATACAGATACTGAACAGACCTCCTTTGTGGAATCTTTGTGTGTGTGTGTGTGTGTGTGTGTGTGTGTGTGTGTGTGTTTCTTTTTCTTTTTTTTTAATTTAAACTTTTATTAATTACACTTTATTCACTTTGTGGAATCTTAGATAAGAAGGTCTAGCTCTGTAATTCCAGAGACACTGTCACTGATTGGCATGCACTAGGCAATTAGAAGGTATCAAATTAAATGTACGAGAATGTTGACAAGCCCCTGCAATTTTGCCTTTGACAGTAACTTTTCTGCTTTACGTGGGGTGGGGGCATCGTCACTGCATTTTTCTCTGAGCCAGCCATCCATACACAATTTTCTTTGATATTTTGATTCAGATTTTGAGTTTCCAGATTCTGCTTTTGATTGAAAAAGAAAAATCTTCTGATCTTTGATAATGTGTTCAAATTTGTTGGGTTTTTGCTATAGTCAAATACGGAGTAGCCCCTATTGATTTTCAGTCTTGCATAGACAATTGAATTGCTCACTCACCAGACAATAAGCACTTACTTGATTAGCGTTCTTTGCATTCGCTTTTGTTGAGGGTTGAAAGCTCACTCATTATCAACCTGCTATGACATCTGTTGAAACACATTCCAAAGGAAACTAGTAAACCAAGTAGAATGAAGGCAGTATGCACTGACAGATCTAAGTTCTACCATTCCTTTAATTTGACATGTTTCTTGAACTAAATGTGTTTCTCTTAGAAATTTCAAATGCCCTCCTTTTTTTTTTTCCACAACTGTGATTGTGGTACGTTTCCTGTATTGCTAGTGAAAAATCACCAACCCTGGCTTCCAACCCGCCCTCTTATATGAATATGTGTGTGTCAGGCGGTAGAATAATTACATTGCCTAAAAACCATGCAATTTATAGTGTGAACATCTATATTAAGGTAAAGATTAAAAAGATAAAAATCACGGCAAAAGCACACCCTGCATATCATACAGCAATGTGTGGCCTTCATATTCCAGGCTCCACTGGTCCATTCCAGGGATCCTACAAGCATGATTCTTTTAAATGCCTCCATCTGGACTAGAAGGAAAATTAGAACATCCATTTTCTGCAACGTCCCACTGCGTCTACTGCCAGATCCAAACTGAGCAGCGTACTTGAATTCTGTATTCAAAGAAGCTTTTTGTTCCTAAGTACTCTGGTTTCTTTTCCATAATGTAGAGTGGGGATTGGATATGGAAACAACCTGGCATCTCCCTGGTGGAGTCTGTTCCCACAAACAGAACAGACAAGCGGTTGTGACTGAATCAGGATTTCCAAATGAGCATACAGCAGCTTGCCAAAGTTCACATTTCTGTCAACTGAGGCTCTTACCCTGTTTACTACTCACACTCTTGATTAGAACTCAAAATAAAAAAAAAAATAAGTTAATAGATATGTGTGAGTTTTCTCTCTGAGTGAAAATCAACAGCTCATTTAGTATTCAAAAGAAATGAGGAATGGACATTGGAAGGCCCAGGGGAATTCCAGTGCTTCCTGAGAACATTTACTTAACCAAACATTGTCATCTCATTTTCAGAAGTCTCTAGGCCAAGCCCCCTGCCGTCCTCTCAGAGACAAAGTGAAGCTGGACTGCATTGCTCAGCACTTGAGAGGCCGTAATTGCTTCCTGTCCACTCTAGCTCTATGTCCTTCCAAACTCTTCATCTTTTAACCATACATCACCAGCAACTCTAGTGCGTTGATCTCACAGAATATTTTAAGGAAACACATTCATCAACACTCATTCTAGTCTTCTATGAAGCTTCTCTACTTCCTGTCTTTTGCAGCTGTTTTGCTGTGGCTTGGAATTACCACTTATTTTTCTGGTACAGAACCTTGAACATTCTTGACAAAGAAACTACCACTGACCTACTTCTCCAAGTCACTCATTTATATATCTATCTATCTATCTATCTATCTATCTATCTATCTATCTATCTATCTATTTATTATTATTTTTAAATTTTGAGACATACTCATGCTAAATACCCAAGGCTGACCTTGAACTCTCTTTGTAGCTCTGGCAGGCTTTGCATGAATTTAGGAACCTCCTAACTCAGTCTCCAGAGTGCCTGGGATTATACACGGGGACACTGCCCATTCAACTACTGCTTTCACCGCATAGGGAACGGAAGAGTACCAACAGTACTCTTGGCTAAATATCTTACATATATTATATCTAATATTCACCAAAAAATTTGTTTCATGCAATTTACTGTGACTCCAATCGTCACGGAAAACCAAAGTTCCAATAGTTTAAATTGTTGCTTATTATGAAGCTCATATAGGACTCAGTTACTCTACAATGATATGCACTACTAAATGTTAGTAGAGGCACATTTCTGTCTCGCTATAATCAGAGATAAAAATTAAATTGTTCCTGCCTGTGAATGTTCTTCATTATTTGAATCCTGCATCATAGTGGTAGAATTCCACAATATTTGACACATACCCTACACTCATTCTCCTGCTGGTGACTCCAAAGGATAACTAAGAAACAAGAGCCTACCATACAAATGCAAACACACTATGCTGCTCATCTCCTACCCAGACAATACAAAGGACCACAGTGGTTCCTCCTGTTTCTTAAAGGTGGAATTCACTTGAAGAGAAAAGTAAAGAACCCGAAAGGGGAGAAAATAATAATCACCAGAATAAACCAAGCCACTTACTCCGAATTCAGAGGTTCTGGCTAGTTCAAACAACTAATAAAGAAAATGGGAAGAATATAATTTGCAGCAATTTTACAAAAGAGAAGAAATAAAACTTCACTTTACAAATAGCCCTGGCTGTGCATCAAGCCAAGCAAGCAGTACAGCCGGGCTGGATGGTAATGTGATTACGCTGGTAATGATATGCATTAGGTACATTATGGGAAACAATAATGCTCCCTACCAAATGCACTCAATCTAGTTATTGATTTTTCTTAATGTTAAAAGCACTACTCTAAAACCGAAAAGAGATATCCTTTATTTATTCTCTTTCTCTTTCAGTTTCCAAGTCCATAGATCCTTAGATGCAGAGTAGTATAGCAAGATAATGGAATAATGTATATCTAATCTGACACCTACTGGGCCAGGCTAATGTTTCAGATAGAAAATGTTAGAAACTGCTTGGGGGGTGGGGAGTCCTATATAACAAAGAAAGAAAATCAAACCTCAACTTTGCTATCTTTTGGTTTAGTTTAATTTTCTAAAAACAGCTTTGCAAAGCAAGCATATTTTTCTTTTAAAACAGAATGGTAACTTGTTAATTATATGCATAATGCGAAGCTCATGCATCCATGTTAACATTTTTTTCTTCCATGAGGCATGCTCCATCTATTTAGGTTTTTAACACATTGTTATTACAACAGGAAAAGGTAACTTTTTCTCTGGCTCCCTTCTCTCATCTTTAAGATTTACTATTGAAATCACATTCCCTTGTATACATGAGTACACACACACACACACACACACACACACACACACAGAGTTATTCCACCTCATTCTCATTCTGCCCACAATTCCTTCTATTAACACTCAGTAAAAGTATTACCTCTACCACACACTTCTAACAAATGTCATAAAAAAATTCAGTAAATATAAAACATGGTAAAACTTGATCCTACTTCATTTCACACAGTATTTTTTATGTTTTTCACTAAGTGTTATTTCAAGTTGTGCTTGTCAAGTTAATAATTAAAAAAAAATAACAGTCTGATGTCAAAAGTTCCTCGTATGACTCATCAGTTCTCTCAGAAAAGCAAGCAATCTATTTGTGCTAACCTTTTGGCAGATGTCCGATACTCACTTCCCTCATCCATCTCATTCCTCCAATGCTTTTTTTTTTTTTTAAACTTTAGAGGAGAATAAAAAGCATTTATTCTTGTCATTTTCACTTGGCCAATTTCATTTACGCTACCCCCAGAGGATCTGAAACAGTATGTCCTCAGCAGCAGACCTAGAGCCAGTTAAACAGAAATGGAGAACAGCTCACTTGTTTCTATTTAACCAAAAGACACCAAACACATAGTTCTGATTAAGTTTTCTAAAATTTGACAGTGCACCAAGGTAAAAGTAAGTCACCATTACCAATGTGCTTTAAATGACACTTTCACTTAGTCTTTTTAAAACAAATTTTTTTTTTAGTTTTTAAAATTTATTTATTTTATTAATTACAGCTTATCCACTTTGTATCCTAGCTGTAGCCCCCTCTTTATTTCCCTCCCAATCTCACCCTCCCTCACTCTTCTCCTTCCATGCCCTTCCCCTAGACTCCTGATAGGGGAGGTCCTCCTCCCTTTCCATCTGACCCTAGCCTATCAGGTCTCATCAGGATTGGCTGTATTGTCTTCCTCTGTGGCTTGGTAAGGATGCTCTCCAATAGGGGAGAAGGGGAGGTGATCAAATAGCCAGCCACTGAGTTCATGTCAGAGACAGTTCCTGTTTCCATTACTAAGGAACCCACTTGGATACTGAACTGCCATGGGCTAAATCTGTGCAAGGGTTCTAGGTTATCTCCATGCATGGTCCTTGGTTGGAGTATCAGTCTCAGAAAAGACCCTTGTGGTCAGGTTATTAAGACAGAAAAAAAAAGTTTTAATTTTAAAGATCTTTCTACCCTACAAAGATTATATTTGGCTTATAACCTTATTGATTTGAAATCATTTTACTTTGCTATATAAAAGCATGCAAAAACAAGAATTATTTCATTTTGTTAATTGCCATAGGCCTGATTAAAGTGATTTTTCTGAAATACAATGGAAGAGTCAAAATTTTAGATACTAGAATAAAATGTAGTTCTTTTGTTTTGTAATACATTGACAATAATATTTCCCTTCCCACCCATGAGTCTTTGAGAGTGACATATTCAAACATCTTGTCACTTCAGTGATTTTCTATGGAAAGAGAGGTGTGTGTGTGTGTGTGTGTGTGTGTGTGTGTGTGTGTATTTGTCTTCTTATTTAAGCATAAAAGTTTTCTCTTCAAAAAGACTTTCATTGTTCTCTTTCTTAGCCAAAAATTTTACAACCCCTTATTTATGAACCCAAATTGGCAAAATGAACATAATTATGAGACACATTTGCCTAGTTTTTTGAACATGTGTTAAGTGTTGTACTAGAAACATTAAATATTATGTTATTACAAAAATTCTACAAGTTAATATTATTTAATAAGAATAAATAGTAAAAATTAATTTCAGGGCACTTCTAAAATAATGGTGGTATTTTATCAAATTTACCTCTTGCCAAAACCAGTATTAGCTAAACTTGCAATGTATAAAATATCTACAAGATTAATACTTTTAAGTTTTAAAAGCTCTGTATACAAATTAAAAACTGTGATCTCTTCTTAGGTCAGATCATGTCCGTTGTAATGTGGTAAGAGGAGGGTGGGGGAAGTGGGAGGACCAGGAAAGAGAAGAAAATCAGTGTAAAGTGCCTCTCAGTGGAGGCTCCTCCTATAGCCAGGCGGGACTCCCAGTAGAGGGAGGGTCACACCAACCTACCCATAAAAAAAGATAAATTTTAATAAGTTAAATGAAAAAAAAAAAGTAATGGTGCTGAAGTCGACCAGATAGCCCATGCTAATCTTGATGAACTGAGTTTAATCATCAGAACTTTCATGACGAAAGGAGAGAATAATACTGTTCACTAGACTCCATGTTTATTCTGTGGCACATGTATGCACATGCTGCCATACACCACACACAAACACACAGTAACATACACTCTCTCTGGCACACTCTTTATCACCGACAAAGACAAATGAATGAATAAATAGATGAATAAATCAATAAAGTATTATTTTAGTTTTACTTACTCTTTTAACATGTCCAAGCTTACTATTAACATAGAATCATTCTTCTAGTTACACATCTTATCCATCTCTCAAATTATGTTTATTATAGGCATTCATTCATTACTAGCTTGGTTACTACAAAATTATTGTAGGAATTTAAAATATTTTGTATATTTAATAACTATTTCACATGTTTTGATGAAATTTTATTTCATAAGAGTTGCAGAAACTTTTAGCCAATTTCTTACCCCATAAAATGGGAATATTAAAACCTGTTTTTCTGGATGATAATGGGGATCACATAGTATATGCAGCTTATTTTCTGGGATGGATGGTATGAATTAGGTGTATAGAAACTACAGTTTCACTCTTGTTCCATTAATTTGCACAATTCATAAAAGAAAATTGTTTTCACTACTTACCTTAAATTGAGGAAGGAAAATGCACAAGTGGTCAATAGAGTAGCTCTTGGCAAGACAGTGAGAAACAATTGAAATCTCTATACTATGCTCCAGGCAAAATTTAATCACTTACTTAATTCTTATGCTACAATTTCTGGAAACATAGTAACCACAAGGCTTATGTAATAAAGTAATTCAGTCTACCATGTGGTAGTAAATCAGAATAAACTGGTTTAAAGGATAAGGTGGATGTGGATGAACGTATTGGGGCATTTTAAGTAGGAACAGTGGGTACTGTTATAAAGTCATACATGAAGGGACAGCTGGAAGAAGTAAGGGGTCAAGTATGTTCGCTTCTGGAATTTAATTGTACGATTTTTACAAGTGAGGGATCTGATGCTATCATGTCCCCTAATCCCTTGTCCCCAGATCACTGCACTGCTACTCAGAAAACATTGTGGTATTTGTTTCATGTCAAACACCACAGGCAGAGACTCTTTCCAAATACTTTTCTTTCATTCTATCATTAATTAGTGGATCCTTTCAGTGTACCAGTAATAATAACTGAAGATGTAAAATCTACATTATTCCTCCAAATGGTCTACTTGTCTATTATCACAGCAAAAATGTGGTCAGTGACATTTCATAGATGAGAAAATGGAAGCCCGAGGCACTGATTAGTTTATAGAAGCTGCTATACCAGGACAGAATATGGTTCATCTGGGAATTCCAATTCTTTGTAGTCCGCTTTCTCTTCCCCATCATCCTACTGCTCAATATACTCTTCAAATATAAGCTCCATTTAGAATTTCAGTTACAGTGAGCATGCTGTGTTCAGATGGATACCATCTCCTAAAGTCACCAAATGCAGTTAAAGTCACAATTCTCACTAAGCAGTATGTATCAAGATTCTGAGAATAAGACTTTCTGAAAAAAATAAACAAACTACTCAATGCAATTTTAATAGAAAATATTTACATTCATGTAATTAACAAAAGGTACATCATTTGTGGATAAGATGTGGTTCATTTTACAAGCATATAGGAGAAACACAATCATGCACAGAGGCAGAGAAAGAAAAATGAAGTCTGTTAAAGATAAACAAAACTTTCGTCTAATTTTAATACATAAAGTTTTCTCCAAATAAAACATCAATACTACATTTTGTACAATGATCCCAGTAACCCCAACAGTACAATATTAGTATACATACCTTTCTGCTCTGCTACTGATATATGACCCAAACAACTAACAACACCAAATGAGAAAGACTCACTCTTCAACTTTCACATTTAAGGTTAGAAAAGTTGTATGAGTGATATAGAATAGCAAGAATGTCCACAAATATTTTCTCTACAGTCAAAAATCACTCAAGCATTTTTTTTCCAAAAGCATCTACATGCTGGTCAGCTATCATACTTAATTAAATTTGTAAGGGTCACATCAGAGTTAAAGAATATTATCCACAAAAGTAACACAGTCAGAATACTAATGCACTCAAAGGGTTTTCAGCTGACCTTTCTGCTTTGCCCTTCTTATAGACATTATTTGTCAGAATAAAAATATCAAACTAAGCAGATCTACTAACTCATAACCCTTGTTTAAGCCTAATTGGAATATGTCATAAATTTATCCATTACTGTGGGCAATAAGTATTTATATTGAGGTTTCATCCATCTGTTCTTATTCAAATAGAGGAGGATATTGTTTGTACACAGGAAGAAAACTATCCCGGGGAAATGTATCTTTGCCATTTTCTCACTACAATTAATACTCAAAGTGCCATAATTCCAGGGTACTTCATAACTGCAGGGCAGGAGTTATTGATGTGAATATTACGATTAGCGACCATAAAGGGCTTATCGAAATTCACCACTGTGCTCTGGTGATTCCTTTAAGCAGCCTGTCCTTTTATGACACCATCTTCCTGTCAAGCTGCTGCTTCACACAAGCTGATGTTTCATGTTTATGGCTCAAGTTCTACCATGGACTATCATGATTTTTTAATGAATAGATTAAGCTCATTTATATCTTGAGATTGTCAACATTTGCCAACAGATTATTAATGAGATAACTCTTCTACATTGCTCGATTTCTTAAGCAGAAAGTGAAAAAAAGAACATGCAAGTTTAGAAATGTACAGACCAGTTTAAAATCCCACATCCTAAAAATAAAGCAAAATCATGTAAATTACTTAAACATTCTGAGCCACAGTTTCTTCAAAAGGAATATGCTCATAAAGCAGTCTGTATCATTTTAGTTCTGATGGATGAAATGACACAAAATACCTCATATCGACTGCCATTTTTAAAGTACTTTATATAACTTTCTAGCATATAAAATATACTTCAACTTAATGACTAATATACATGTGTGTGTGTGGCAATTATCTTTTCTGTTAGTGTGATAAAATAGCATGACTGTGACCAAAAGCAACACAAAGAGAAAGAGTATATTTTGTTTCTCATATTCCATCAGCAAAGGGAGTCAAGACAGGCATTGAGGCATGGACCTGGAGGCAGAAACTGAGGCAGAAGCCGTGGAGGAATTTTGCTTACTGGCTTGTTTATCTTGGCTAGCTCTCTTTTACACCCTGGACTATCTACTGAGGTGTGGCACCATTCACAATGTGCTGAAAGCTTCCACATCAACGATTAATTAAGAAAATATACACAGCTCAATACACACAGTTCAAGTATTTTCTCAGTTGAGGTTCTCTCTTACTAAATGATTCTAGTTGTATCAAGTTGATATAAAACTAAAGATAGTCGTTTTCCTTTTCTTTCCTTTAGGTATACACCGTTTGTAATTATAACACAAGTATTTTATTAGCAAAAAAAGATAACGTTGTTAAATATGTTTATAAATAATTAAATCTAAGTCAAATTTAGGGTTGATTGAGTCATTGTACCTACTCATGTGATTTCATTTCACAAGCAAAAGAAACTCTATTAAGTTTGATTCCTCATTTTCTATTGACATCATTCATGCTACTGATTTCATTCCATTTCATAAATCATAAAAATATTTCCAAAGTGCAAACAATGTGACTATAGCTTGAATATCAATTTTATGTAACAGCAATTTTAAGAGATGACAAATGGAAAAAAATTAGGAAAACACCCATCCTGTTCCTTCAGATCACTAATATAAAAAGTTGCTGCCTGTGAAGCAAAGCATGCCAAAATTCCTCACTAGAGCTTCTGCACACAAATCTCAAGAGAATTGCTACTGTGAGTAAATAATAAATTCTATAACCAGTTTTGTTTTGAAAATAAACACTACCACACACAAATAAATATTTAAATACAATCATCTGACATTGTTCTTGACCTATACTGATCAACATGGAGAATGATATTTGTAATGTTTAATTCTGTTTTTACTAATTTTTCATATAAAACAATATTTTCGTCTTTCTGACTTAATCAGCATAGCATTCAAACAATTATATTTAATGATAGCAATGTTTAAGATTCATATGAAATTAATAAAGACGTTTTATAAACACAAAAATATTAAAAACTACAGCACTATATAATTCTTCCAGGATCCCATTTAAAAGGTTGAGGTATTTTCTAGGCAATTTTGATATGAAAAGTCCTTGTACACAGGCAAAAATATAACAAAAGATTCCTTTTTTAAATTTCTTTTTCCTTTTATTATTAGTTACATTTTATGAACTCTGTATCACAGCTGTATCCTGTTCCCTAATTCCCTCCCTCATCTCTACTCTGTCCCTTTCCAAGTCCACTGATTAGGGAGGACCTCCTCCCCTTTCATCTGACCCTGGTTTATCAGGTATCTTCAGGACTGGCTGCAAAGTCCTCCTCTGTGGCTTAGCAGGACTGCTCCTCGCTTGGGGGGGGGGAGGTCAAAGAGCCTGCCATTGAGTTCCTGTCAGAAACAGTCCCAGTTTCATTTACTAGTGAAACCCATTTGGTAACTGAGCTACCACGGGCTACATCCAAGCAGAGGTTCTAGGTTATATGCATAAATGGTCCTTGGCTGGAGAAACAGTCTCATAAAAGACCCCTGTGCCCAGATATATTTAGTCCTTGTGGAGCTCATGACTTCTCCACATCATACTAACTCGCCCTTCTTTCATATGATTCTCTGCACTCTGCAAAGGTTTGGTTGAGTCTTTGTATCTGCTTTGATACACTGCTAGGTAGAGTCTTTCAGAGGTCCTCTGTGGTAGGCTCCTGTCCTGTTACTTGTTTTCTCCTACATCCAATGCCCATCCCATTTGTCTTTCTAAGTGAGTATTGATTATCTAGCCCGCGTCTTTTTTCTTGTTTATATTCTTTTAGGTGTACAGATTTCATTATGTTTATCATAGCTTATAGGTCTATATAAGTATGTATATACCACGTGTGTCTTTCTCCTTCTGGGATACCTCACTCAGAATGATCTTTACTAGATCCTACCATTTGCCTACATATTTCATGATTTCCTTATTTTTCATTGCTGAGTAGTAATCCATTGTGTAAAAATACCACAATTTCTATATCCATTCCTCAGTTGATGGACATCTGGGTTGTTTCCAGGTTCTGGCTATTACAAATAAATATGTTACGAACATGGTTGAGCAAATGTCCTTGTTGTGTACTTGAGCAACTTTTGTATATGTCTAGGAGTGGTATAGCTGGACCTTCAGGAATCACTATTCCTCATTGCCTGAGAAAGCACCAGACTGATTTCCAAAGTAGTTGCACAAGTTTATTTCTCACCAGGAATGTGGGTGGGTTCCCTTTTCTCCACAACCTCTCCAGCATGTGCTGTCATTTGAGTTTTTTTTTTTTCCCCTTTTGATGGGTGTAAGGTGAAATCTCAGGGTCATTTTGATTTGCATCTCTCTGATGGCTAAGGATGTTCAGCATCACTTTAAAAATTTCCCTGCCATTCTATATTCCTCTACAGAGAATTCTGTTTAGTTCCATACCCCATTTTTTAATTGGATTACTTGATTTATTGCTTTTTAACTTCTTTAGTTCTTTATTTATTGAAGATCCTTTCCCAGTCTGTAGGCTGTTGTTTTGTTCTGACAAGAGTGTCTTTTGCTTTACAAAAGCTTTTCAGTTTCATGAGGTCCCTTTTATTTGTTGTTGATCTTAGAGCCTGTGCTGTTGATGTTCTGTTCAGGAAGTTGTCTCCTGTGCCAATGAGTTCTAGGCTGTTCCCCACTTTTTTTTCTAGCCGATTTAATGTGTCTGGTTTTATGTTGAGCTTTTTGATCCACTTGAACTTTAGTTTTGTGCAGGGTGATAAGTATGGATCTATTTTCATTTTTCTGTATGTGGACATCCAGTTGGACCAGCACCATTTGTTGAAGATGCTGTCTTTTTTCCATTGAATGGTTTTGGCTTCTTTGTCAAAAATCAAGTAAACATAGATGTGTGGGTTTGTTTCTGGGTCTTCTATTCAGTTCCATTGATCCACCTTTCTGTTTCTATGCCAGTACCATGCAGTTTTTATTACTATTGCTCTATATTACAGCTTGAGATCCAGGATGGAGATACCACCAGATGATATGTTATTATACAGGATCGTTTTGGAGATTCTGGGTTTTTTGTTTCTCCAAATGAAGCTGAGAATCTTTTTTTCAAGGTCTGTAAAGAATTGAGTTGGTATTTTGATGGGAATTGCATTGAATCTGTAGGCAGATGGTCATTTTTACAATGTTTATCCTACCAATCCATGAGCACGGGAGATCTTTGCATCTTCTGATATCTTCTTCAATTTCTTTCTTCAGAGACTTAATTTTTTTTTCAAACAGATCTTTCACTTGCTTGGTTAGAGGCACCCCAAGGTACTTTATGTTCTTAGTGGCTATTGTGAAGGGTGTTGTTACCCTGATTTCTTCTTTTTTTAAATTATATTTAATTTATTTTGTATCCCTCCTCTAGTTCCCTCCCTCCTCCTCTCCCAATCCCTCCTTTTCTCCCGCCACAAACTCCCCTCCCCAAGTCCACTGGTAGGGGAGGGTTTCTTTTTCTTCCTTCTGATCCTAGTCTGTTAGGTCTCATCAGGAGTGGCTGCATTGTCCTCTGTGGCCTGGTAAGGCAGCTCCCCCCTCAGGGGGAGGTGATCAAAGAGCAGGCCAATCAGTTCATGTCAGAAGCAGTCCCTGTTCCCATTACTATGGAACCCACTTGGACACTGAATTGCCATGGGCTACATCTATGCAGGAGTTCTAGGTTATCTCCATGCATGGTACTTGGTTGGAGTATGCGTCTCGGGAAAAACCCTTGTGCTCAAATTTTCTGGTTCTGTTGCTCTCCTTGTGGAGCTCCTGTCCTCTCCAGATATCACTATTTCCCATTTCTTTCATAATGTTCCGTGCACTCTGCCCAACAGTTGGCCATAAGTCTCAGCATCTGCTTTGATAGTCTGCAGGGCAGAGCCTTTCAGAGGCCCTCTGTGGGAAACTCCTAACTTGTTTCCTGTTTTCTTCTTCTTCTGATGTCCATCCTCTTTGCCTTTGAGATGGGGATTGAGCATTTTGGACTGACTTCTTTCAAGTCACTTCCTTCCTCTACTATGAAAGCTCCCACTTAAAGACACCAACCAGCTATACCATGAAGTGTGACTGTGTGTGTGTCTATGTGTGTGCAAATGTGTATGTATATGTATGTGTTTGTGAGTGTATGTGTGTTTGTGTGTGGTGGGTATGCATATGTGTGTGCATATGTGTATGTGTGTTTGTGTGCATGTATGTGTATATATATGTATGGGTGTGTATGTGTGTGTGCATATGTGTGTAAGCATGTGCACACACCCAGATTGTTTGTGTGTGTGTGTGTGTGGGTGTGTGTGGTGTCTGTCTTGCACTTGTTTTAAAAAAGATAAAGCCCCTAAAAAAAAAACTGCCTTTGCTCATAAGCTTTGGGTGAAGAAAGTGACTGTTTCATTCTACTTGCAATTGTCATTTCAAATCCCTGTCTGTGGTTTCTTAGGCTCTGCTAGCTTTGTGATGTAACTAGATGGAGCTCATTCCGCCGTGACCAAGTTACATCTCAATACAGAACTCTCATTTTTCATGTCTTCTGCTTACAAACAAACAGCAAGCTCCCGAGAAAGACTTGCGCTTAGCTGATTTAAACCTAGACAATAATAGTGACATTTTCAGAAATGAAGCCAACACTTCTCAAAGGACTCAGATCTTAAATTTTTGTGTACAGATAGCATTCCAAAATATCTTGATCTTGTATGCGAACTAGATTATATCTTCCCATGCAGGTCAATATGCTTTACAACACAGGTTTCAGAGACAATTCCTGGGTACTACCATTATTTTCTTCTGAATATTTTACTTAATAGCTACATTTGTGCCTTTTTACATAAACAATCCTGCTGAAGAATTTTATACTCAGCAAATAAAATTTCAAAAGCAGTGCATTATCTAAGCTAATAATTCATATACAATCAGAACACTGCATAAAAATAACACTTGGGAAGTAATCAAATTGCAAGTTTATTTTTGTCTCCTAGTACCCATTTAAAATTTATCCAGTGGAGAAGGTGACTCCTTTTACATTTTGGTAATGGATCTCTCTACAATAACTATGTTACAAGCCCCTGCCTCAGTTAGTAATTAGATATGCTCAATCCACCTGTCAACTTTTTCATTCCTTTCCCTTCTCTGGACCTGAAGTCAATCCTGGGTAACCTGTTGGTCTTGAGGGAAAGCTCAACTTACTCCTCACATGTTTCCTGCTCAGTTTTCCCTTCTTTTCATCAAATGATTTGCCTCTGTTTCCCCGTGATCTTAGAAGAACGTGGGGTAAAGAGGATGCATGTCAGAGGACAGCAGCTGCTGTCCTTGGTCCAGGGGTATGTCAGGACATGGGCCTGCTTCTACATGGAAATGTGGCATTTTCCACTTCCGCTTCTGTGGCCCAGGCCTTCCCTTATCCCAGCTCTACTTCTCAAGTTGTCTATGTTTTATGCTTTCTCTTGGGGTTCTCTGATAAAACTCCAAAAAACTGTTGTTATTTTGAGCACTATATTTATAATCAAATAGAAAAACTTTTAAGAAGTGTATTTATTCCATATGACAGTAGTCTTTGCTCTTCTAAAGTTATTTTTAATGCTAAACTTCTTACTTATCTATTTGTACCTCTGCGCTACATAGACATTATAACATAAAGATCACACCTACATAAAAGCACTAAAATCTGCTTTTCAAGAAGGAAATGTTTTAAAATAAAACTTAAAATAACATTTCAGATTTTTTTTATTCTAAAATTATACCCCACTTCATCAAACACTAAGACTAGCTACAGAGAGTCTTAAGGAAATAACAATTTATTTAGCTAGCCTCAAAACTTTTGAAGCAATTTCCTCCATCACCTAATACTTATATATAATATACATTTTTCTACTTGTTAAAGGTAAGAAGAGAGTCACAAAATTATCAAATAGGGAGTGTCTAATTTGGAATTTAAGGTTCTCTGTACTACTCCTTGCAAACCTCAGTAGTATTGTGCATTTCTTTGAGTCAGACTGTTCTGGAGTAAACCCTCCTTTCTGGTTGCTAACTTTAGATAAATTTTCTAATCTTTTTTAGGTCAAGTTTCACCATATCTAAAGGAGGAATCAACATGATATTGTCATCTTTGTCAGGATTCCAGAAGGGCTCAGTGAGTTGGTACCTGTCAAGCTCAGCTTGAAACCTGGAACATGACATAGGTCCAGTAATTATAATGTATTTTAATATCTTATTTAAATACATAAACACTAGTAATTATTTGTATAAGTTCTGAGTAAAATCTAAGAGTTATACAATAATATATGCATTAATTAGATGTCCAGTTATGAGTATAGTCTGTTTTTCTTAGTGCTCTTGAGTAACAAACATATGATTTTGAAATGGAATAATCTGAATGTGCAGTATGTTTACTACAGCACTAAGATTAATAACATGAAATAGAATTTTATTTTACGTTACACAAAGCTTGTCATTTCCTTTGATAAGTTATTCAAGATTCTAATGATACTAGACTACATCTTTTGAATAGCAAAATTCTACCATTTCAAAGAGAAATTTAGAAATAAAAGTTGAAAAACATTTTA
This sequence comes from Psammomys obesus, assembly GCF_907164565.1. NCBI lineage: Eukaryota > Metazoa > Chordata > Mammalia > Rodentia > Muridae > Psammomys > Psammomys obesus. The sequence continues at coordinate 3,988,527 of NW_026594418.1, forward strand.
GTGCAGCCAGAGAGGCGATGATTGCAGCCTTGAAAGCCTGTGTAATCTATCATATAATTATGAAGTACAAACGTGTGGCTACAGTCCCTTCCCACATGTACACACGATGAAATCACAGAACTAAACAAAAGTGAGTTTATGACGTTGGTTCTTAAAATTGAATAGTTAAAATTTATAGATTTCAAAATTCTCTTTTGTGAGGCAGGCTAGACAAGTCAACTTTCATTTCAGAGAAATTAATTTCAGAGAAATAATGAAACTATTACTTCCTTGACGGTTTCACGTTATCTTTAGAAAACAATTGTGACTGGGATGTAACACATACAAGTTCCTCTTCCCTACCTGGTTAAGGTTCTAGCAGTGTCATGCCTCTGTTGCTCAGGTACAAGCAAGTAGCACAACACTGCACAACACTGTCTAACCCATATGAACAAAATTTAAAGCCCTATGTGCTTGAAAACACTCTGAAAAGGGATCTTTTATGTTTTGTGCAAGTGGGTAAAGAAATTGACCTAAAAGGGTTACCAGAAAGCTCCTATAAGGGAGAAAGAGCGTAGTACCCAAATATAACAGTAGTTACAGTATTTAAAAGTAGAATCTCTGCAGTGATCTGTAAGGTCTTGTCTTGATGGGATGATGGATGGGCTAAGGAGAAGACCTTGGCAGTGGGTAACGTGGCAAGATGACAGTAGACAAAATGATGGTAGAAAAGTGCCCTATCTCATCCCCTGAGCTGTAACACTGCCTAACTGGATTACCTTTTTACCTTGTCAGTGACGCTTTCTTTAGCATGCCCTTTGAATTACGTTTCTTTTAGGTCCATCTTCCTTCTCAACAACAACCGTAATACTTATGCAGGTGGCCATGTACCTACCTAAGTCGTGAGATTAAGAGATACAAGCATCTCCCTGCTTTATTGATTGCTGCTGTTACATGACCTATACCATGCCTGGTACATAGACACTCCTCATGGTTTGCTGAGGTGGCCATGAGTTGTGTTACTAAATTGAGGGAATCTATAGGAGTAGAAATGAGGATAAGCTTCTGTTTGCTCCTCGCACAGGTTCTGCGTCTACCTATTTAGAAACAAAACCAGGACTCGATGTGGTAGCACCCACCTTGATCCCAGCACTCTGATGGCAGAGGCAGGTGGATACTTTAGAGTTCAGTGACAAGCCTGGTCTGCATAGTGAGTTCGAGGACGGCTGGGCTATGTAATAGGGAGAACCATGTCAAGAAGCAAAGAGACAAACAAAAAACAAAAAATAAATGCTGACATATCTTTTTCTCTCCCTTTCCCTCTCCCTCTCTCTCTCACACACACATCCTTAATTGATTTTAAATTGAAAAATTCATTTCACTAAATCTTAATATCAATTCCAATCCTCTAGTGTCTTGGATATCCCTCAAGCTCCACCTCTCCATATGAGCCATAGTTAACATAATCAAGCACTATACTTTCCAAGTCACCTGAGCTCTTAACACTTCATACAAAACAGCAGCATGCATCTTGTCATTTATGCTCCTTGATATTGCCTCATGCTCTTTTTTATGAACAGAATTGTTATGTTATCATTTAATATATTTTTATATTTGTATATCTTTATGCGCTAAGACATAGGTATCATAATTATATGAAGTAGGTTTTTCTGCCATCTTCCTCCCAGCTCCTAAAAGTGTAAGCAACATACATGTGACATTAAAATTTTTGTGAGATGAGGTATCGCTAAATGTTTTTTCTCCTGAAGGAAATAATTTTTATGTTGTCTTGTCTTATATAAACCAAGATAATTCAAGCAACATATTATCACTGTAGAATATCAGATAAAATCAACAATAATATTTAGAAAAGTTTATAAATACCTGAAAACTCAAAATTAAATTCATTGTTTCCTATCAAGACCCTCATTCAAGTCATCCACATACGAAACAAAATTGCATAAGGAAAGACTGAAAAGATATATGCATCGATTTGCTTTTTTACAAGAGATGGTGCAGACAGGTGTTGTTATAGAGTTGTTATAGAGTCTTATATGTTGTTGTTGTTATAGTGTCTTATATTTTTATGAAAAAATAACTATTGTTTCATGCAACGATAATAACTACAGCCATTCTAATAATAATTTTATATTTAGCAATACATTCCATAAACTTGGTTATAGGAGCAAATTACCTACAAAACGCTCATATTTTTCTTCCATTTGTTCTTTCTCTACAAATCCTCTGGCAAAAACCTCATTTATCTTGTCTCAAACCATGGATTTGCAAGAAGGAACAGTTATTTTTGTGATATCAGTCCCAACTTACCTTTCACAAAATTACACTTAAAACTCCAATCTGCCCTGGGAAGCTGCAGCGGGATTTCAGCTGAGAAGATCCATCAGTGCTAATGGCCATTCTGTAACCATCAGGTCCCTCGTCGCAATGGCAGAGAGGCCCCAACAGCACACTCTTGTGCAAGGATGGTACCAGTGCTGCCCTCTGCAGCATGACTCACATCTGCTCACCGTTCAGAAACTCAGTGGCTGGGATAGCCTTAGTGAAGAGACTAAGAACAGCTGGATATGAGCCTAGCTGCCCTCACAAAGCATAAGGGGATCTCTAGCAGAGTTCTGTTAGTAGTCTACAAACAGTGTAAATTCAAGTCGTTGTAAACATTCTTCAACCACTGGAGCTGAGAAAGCTGCTTTTTCAATCTTAGACTTTTGGTGTCTTGTAAATGCTAACTGTTTCTAGCATTAATTTTGTCTTAGCTCAATCCTGGAGAAGAGTACCCCAAAGACAATTGAGAGATATCTGACCTGTGTTTTGTTTAAGAAAAGCAGACGGCATTAACAGTCACTAAATCTACTTATTAAAGAAATGGTAAACCTCCAAAAACCTCACATCTTTGAACTTGTCTCTATGGAGTATTCCTGCTGTGGTGCATAATAAAATACATTCAAACATCTATCTTATGATATATATATATATACAAGACCAGGATGCACATAACAGTAAAAAAGATATAAGGACTTTATTAAAAAAAATTGGGGCTCAGTAATTTATAAGCTTTGCCACCAAAGGAAATTACTTAACCTCTCTGAGTTAGCTTTCTCTATCATAAAACAAAGATGATGCTATCACAAAGAGTCTTTATACCAGGGAGTATGAACTTTTGTTATTGTGACTCTATTATAACCGTAATAAATTAACAACTTTTGAGTGTTTTAAGAAGACTGCTATAATTCATTGCCATGTGTACATTCATAACGTAAATGAATGTGGTGTATACCTGTAAGAACGTATATGCAAGCATGCAGTACAAGAAACCCATGATTAAAATATACTATTTTCTATTATGATAGGACTTAGAATATATGTGAGAAAAAAATCACACATATGTCAGTGAAAATCCATTTAATGTTTTTAAAAGCAAAAACAAAGTATTGAAAAATTAAGCCAAATTGACTTTTCAGTAATTTGAAATAAATGTTTTCATTCCATAGTTAACAAAAATCATTAAGAATTTTTTAAATAAATGACTGCTCATATTTGTTTTCATCAAATCACTTCTGGAAGAGCACAGGCTTGCTTTCTAGCAATAGCTTTTAAGGGGAAAGTGCTTCCTAAAACATCTCTGATGAATTCCCACCTTCTAAATCAGCCATTCAGAATGCTTTACATTAAATCTACCTTTATTTCTTACTCCAGATCCTGGGCAGCATTGCCCAAACCTACGAGCTCCTTCTTACGCTGAATTCCTAAGAAGCAATAATGAGAAGCCATGAATCTCCAACACGGTTTGAACTCTACTTAGGAAGTCTACAACATGCTGGAGCACTTAAGCCTTACGACTGAAGCCAGAGATCCTGGCTCCTGCGGCAGCCACCCTTCTGTAATTGCCTCAGTGCTGGTTGCTTTTCCTGTGTTTGTCTTTCAACAGAAGGGAATATAATGCAATAGCTTGAAAAATAAAAGACCTTCTCATTTACACATGAAAAACCATCTTATGTGGTAGCTCCGTGGGGCTGTCTGCAGAGCTCTGTGTATACATTGCATTTAAGGGCTTAGATCTCCCTGCACCTGCTGTGTCACTACAGACCCCTAACAGTTTGAAGCCTGTTAGAGCAGGAGACTTCTCAAGCCCTGTCTACAGGATGCCAATACAGCTGGTCAGTTCAATTTATTTGATGAGGAGAGAAGAAGAAGAAAAAAGCAGTCACTCCAGTAGAGGGAAATTTCATCAAGCCATTTCTTTAGTGGTGTGGGGACAAACAAACTGGTTTACCTTCATTTTCCATTTTGCCACCTGTTCTCTGGGGGTTGTCCAGGCCTAGCTCCAGGCTCATCATTTGTTTTAATCACACTAAGTGCAGCATTGAATCAGTTTCCAATCAGAAAGCTGCCATCTGCTCAACCCTGGAGAAGAGATTTAGAAGATGCTACTAGTCACAGCCCCACAGGGGCCTCAGGCAGCTTTTCCCAGTGAAAAATGCAGCACTGGTTGCTGTTTCTCTGTGACTGCCCTTAAAACAAAGTATCTCGTGCATTGCTATATAGAGAGATTTATGTCACTGACCAGCTGTTTATAATGGGGATGTAGTGTTACTGAGCTGATAAAGAGACAGTAACCATTATCCAGTTAATAGAGTTATTAACTAGAGTTAAATTGGCTCGATAAACTGAAGGCAACAGGGAGTAACTCTCAGAAACTCTTTGGCCACCCACATGCTGCCAAGGACTTTAGGAATAGTCAGCTACGCGATGTCCAAAGATGCAGAATTCATGAATAATAAAGCATTTCGTCCATTTGCATTTTATGTGTTGGCTTGTCTGTGACCTACTGGAGTTTATGCCTATCTTGGAAGACTTCTCTGTAGTCTCCTTGTTGGTAGCAGGTCCTTGGAGTAAGGAAGCTATCCCTGGGTGCTAAGATGTAATAGAATTGTGATGTTGTTATTTAATTGAAAGGTACACATACATCAGTGCCAATGCCTCATAAACAGCTTGTATTGCATAGAGCTATTTAATATTTGTGTAATAGGCTTATGTATTTTATTACATACCTAAGTTTTATATTTGTCATAGATTCCACAAGAGCCAACACTTATTTTTATTTTGTTTTCAGTAGTATAATTCTTACAATGATCTCAATGTATGCTATTGTCATGTTTACATAAAAGAAAGAAAGAAATAGAAATTATCATTTATTAAGTTAATTTAGTGCTGAACTCAGAGTTTGCTTGGATGGCTAATGAAATACTTGTTCTCCTCAGCAGTGAACATAATAGGAATTTCCAGGAAGGTAGTCTGTTCTAAAAGAGATGAAAGCAGTAAGATAATGAAAGATCAATAAATGGCCAAATTCCCTTCACTATTATAAAATTTAAAGAGATGCTTGTAGTCCCAGCACTTAGGGAAACAGGCAAAGGCTACACAGAGAAAACCTGTTTCAAAAACAAACAATCAAAAAATAAAAAAAAAAAACAACAACAACAACAAAAAAAAAAAACAAAGAGGCAATATACTACTGAATTTCCAGATTGTAAGACACAACTGACAAAAGTTGTGAGTTTCTTCAAATTATAGTCTCCTACCTGGGCTTGAGAAAGGCAAGAGAAAGACAGTGCATAGAAATACTAGAAGCATACAAGAGAAGTAACAGAAAGAAATACAAAAAAAGGACTGAACTAGCAATTAGAGAGATTTAACTGAGACATAAGGAAGGTATTCCTTAGCAGTGGGAACTGTTAAGTGTTAGAATGGGTCACATAGGGAAGGATGAATTTTCTCGTTAAAAGCAGACTTTAATTTGTCTAGAACATTTAAGTGCAATTTTGCCTGCAGTAAGTAAGAAGCTGAATTCTCAGTATCTTGCTACATAATTAGCAATTCATATTAGCAAAGCTCACAAATAACTCAGTATTATAAGCACCAAAACCCATTAAATATAAGGATGTTTGAAATGGGCAGTCTAATGATCAAGCCAAAGTGATACTGGCTTTGTCATTTTCTAGAGCAAAGGTTTGCTCCCTAGCTCCTTAAGAAAAAAAAAAAAAATATATGTTATCTGATCTGATGTACCCTGATACTAAAAGCCAAGGACTACTTAACAAATCAATTCCCTGTGTGGTAAAATACATTTTAAAACTTGGTCATCAGGGAAATGCAAATCAAAACGACCCTGAGATTTCACCTTACACACATCAGAACGGCTAAGATGAAAAACTCAAGTGACAATGCATGATAGAGTGGATGTGGAAAAAGGGGAACCCTCCTCCATTGCTGGTGGGAATATAAAATTGTACAACGACTGTGAAAATCAATCTGCTGTTTTCTCAATTAGAAATAGCACTTTCTTAAGATCCAGCTATACCACTCCTAGGCATATATCCAAAATATGTTCAAGTACACAAAAAGGACATTTGCTCAACCATGTTCAGCGCAGCTTGATTCATAATAGCCAGACCCTAGAAACAACCCAGATGCCCCTCAGCTGAGGAATGGATACAGAAATTGTGGCACATTTACACAATGGAATACTACTCAGCAATTAAAAACAAGGAAATCATGAAATTTTCAGGCAAATGGTGAGATCTAGAAAAGATCATTCTGAGTGAGGTATCCCAGAAGCAGAAAGACACACATGGTATATACACCCTTATCGTGGACATTAGGCATATAAAATAGGATAAACATATTAAATCTGTTCCCCTAGAGAAGCTAAGCAAGAAAGAGGACCCTGGGTAAGATTATCAATCCTCACTCAGAAAGGCAAAAGGGAAGGAAATTGGAAGAGGGAGAAAACAGGAAACAGGACAGGAGCCTATCGCAGAGGGCGTTTGAAAGACTCTACCCAGCAGTGTATCAAAGCAGATGCTGAGGCTCATAACTAAACTTTGGGCAGCGTGCAGGGAATCTCATGAAAGAATGGAGAGGTAGAAAGACCTGGAGAAGACAGGAGCTCCACAAGGACAGCAACAGAACCAAAAAATTTCTGGGCACAAGGGACTTTTCTGAGACTGACACTCCAACCAAGGACCATGCATTGAGATAACCTACAACCCTTGCACATGGCAGCTCAGTCTCCAAGTGGGTTTCCTACTAAAGGGAACAGGGGCTGTCTCTGACATGAACTAAGTGGCTGGCTCTTTAATCAGCTCCCCCTGAGGGGAAAGTAGCCTTACCAGGTCACAGAGGAAGACAATGCAGCCATTCCTGATGAGACCTGATAGGCTAGGGTCAGAAGGAAAGGGAGGAGGACCTCTCCTATCAATGGACTTGGAGAGGGACATGGGAGGAGATGAGTGAGAGAAGGTGGGATTGAGTGGGGAAGTGGGACGGGGCTACAACTGGGATACAAAGTGAATAAACAGTAATTAATATAAAAAATTTAAAATTAAAATAAAAAAAATGTTAGCTATCAAGTCTGGTGTTAAACACCAAAGAGATATGATGTTTTTGTAGTAAAGAATAAACTAATAGCTAAGTACTTGAATCAAGACTGTTTAAGATCAAGCTGGAGCCCTACTTGTTTCTAATTTTCAACAGGTAAAGAAATGAAATGAAGGGATTGAAATGAAAGAAATTAAAGGATTGAAGTTACAAATCCTGCTGTTTTTCTAATCTGAAATTTGTCTGGGTTCTATCATTAAGCCCTTTCAAATGCTTTGTAGAACTGCATAATGCTCTGCAACATTATATTTCAGAATCCAGTTACCCTGGGAAATAAGTCTTTTGTAGTTGTTTGTTTTCTTTTGTTTTCTCACAGTGTCCCTCCCCCTGTCTTTTGCTGGGATGCTCCTCTGTGGAACATTTTGTCTTTTAAATTTGGTTTCTAATTCTGTTTCTGATCCTAATTATTTTGTACTTATTCTTCCACTTTGCTGTTGTTTTTTGCTTTTGTTTTTTTGTTTTGTTTTAAACTGAGTACCTGACTTTATTTTTTCTCATTTATTTATTTTATTCACTTTACATCCTTGAAGCCCCTTTCCTCCTCTCCTGCCAGTCCCACTCTCTCTCCCTTCCCCTCCCCTTTTCCTCAGAAAAGAGGCGCTCCCTTTCCCACTTGCCCCAGCTCATCATGTTGAATCTGAATGTGTCTTCTTCTTCCCCTTGGGTCTGTCAAGGCCGTCCTGCCAGAAGAAATTGTTCTAATAGCTGGCAACTGAGTCTTTGTCCAATGCAGTCACCACTTCCCTTGTCAGAGGACCCACTTGAAGCCTAAGCTGCCCACCTGCTATATGCTATATCTTTGTAGGAGACCTAGGTCCAATTCATTCATGGTTTTTGGTTGATGCTTCAGTCTCAGTAAATCCCTCTAGGCTCTGGTTAGTTGTCTCTGTCTTTTTTTTTTTTTTTTTTTTTTTTTTTTTTTTTTTTTTTTTTTTTTTTGTGGAGCTGCTATCATTTCCAGGTATTTTTCTCTTTCCTTCCACTATTCCCCAAAAATCAAACCAAACGTATCAATCAACCAATGTTTGGCTGTAGGTCTTAGCATCTGTTTTGAGGAATTTCTGGGTAATAGAACTTAGCCATGGCTGCTAAGGACTTGTAGAAAGAAAGTGTTTAGGGATGTCTGCAGTCTATAAGATTATTGAAAGTGTGTCTTCATGTGTAATGTGTGTAAATTCAAATTTCGAAGCGCATCTCATTTTCATTTTCACTGTTAAACTCAGTACCTATTTAACATTGACAAATATGCACTGGGTCCAACTCATTTTTCTCTCTAAAGGCATCTAGTCCTTTTCAGAATTATTTACATTTGAAGAATGTTCAAGCCTGTTCTGAGGCTCCTTATTGAGTGGCTGGGTGACTCTTCCATTCTAAGACCTCAAAATTCTTACATTCCAGAAATATCCTCTGGTACTTTAATACTGCCATTTTAGAATCATTATTCCTGTTTCCATTACAAAACTTTTGTACTTGGTACTGGACTGCATGTCTTTATAATTTGATTTTACAGTCTAGGAAAATACATCAACTTTTACTTTTATTACTTCAGTTTTAACTCATTAGATTGTTTTAATGCTAAATACAATTCATTCTATTTGAATATTTCTTTGACTAATAGCCTGTTCTCTCTTTCATTAAAACATTTTCTCTTATCTCTCTGGGAACAGTATCTATAGTGATGCCATCTCCATATATTGCATGAACCATGTTGTACCTGGGGCTTTCTTTTTTTCTTTTTTACTAATTACAGTTTATTCACTTTGTATCCCAACTATAGCCCCCCTCCCTCATTCCCTCCCAAACCCACTTTCCCTTTCCCTTCTCCTCCCATGCTCCTCTCCAAGTCCACTGATAGGGGAGGCCTCCTTCCCTTCCCTCTGACCCTATTCTATCAGGTCTTATCAGAAGTGGTTGCATTGTCTTCCTCTGTGGCCTGGTAAGGCTGCTTCCTCCTCAGGGGGAGATGATTAAAGAGTCAGACACTGAATTCATGTCAGAGACAGCTCCTGTTCCCTTTAGTAGGAAACCCACTTGGACACTGAGCTGCCATCTGCAAGGGTTGTAGTTTATCTCAATGCATGGTCCTTGGGTGGAGTATCAGTCTCAGAAAAGACCCCTGTGCCCAGCTATTTTGGTTCTGTTGTTCTCCTTGTGGAGCTCCTGTCCTCTCCATGTCTTTCTATCTCCCCCTTCTTTTATAAGATTCCCTGAACTCTGCCTAAAATTTGGCTATGAGTCTCAGCATCTGCTTTGATATCCTAGGGTTTTTCTTTGCTGCTGTATTTTTTGTGTCATATTGTAATTTTACCCACATTTCTAGTGGCATGTGTTCTTTTACATTAAAGAGAAACTAAGAAACTAATCCAGAACCTTGTGTGTTGGTGGAAGCCAGGAATCCATTGGCTATTCTGTAAGTAAATGGAATATCAAGCCCAATTTTCATCAGAAGTCACAAATCTGTCTGATCATGACATTGGCCTTTTGTCATGTAGAGATCAGGCAAGCTAAAGGGGTGGAATATTCTTACCCTCAGATATGTAATATGCATCAAAGTTTTGTTCTTTAAAGAAATCTGTCTTCTGCTTTGCTTGAGATCCTTGATTCAAAAAACTGATTCTAAATGAGATTCCTGACTAAAGGGGTTTAATTTTTCAACACAATGTTAGAAATGACTGCTTTTCTATATGAAGGAGAAAATACCTGACAGTGGTAACTACCTCCTTAAAAAAAAAATAATCAATTTTCTTTATGTTTTCTCCCAAAAGTTTCTGTTACACACACACACACACACACACACACACACACACACACACACACACACAGTGTTTCAGAACTCGGAAAGTCTGAAGGAATCCCCGTGATTCTATTTGAACCAGATGGACGCCTCACTGTGGTTTTCTTCTCTGTGGCCCCCTGTGTTCCACTTCTCTGCCACCTCAATCACTGCACAGCCATCCTAAAGTTTTATTTTATTTATAGCAAATAAAGTTCTACTTTTATTTGCTATATTTTAAAATTTGTGCTTGTAGTCCTTTATCTTTCATTCTTTTCTTTTCATTTTTATATAAGTCGGGAAGAATGGTATGCTTTGAATGCATCAAACTTAAACAGAAATGTAAGTTTGCAACTGTGCAATCAAGTAACTATAGCCAATGACTTGGAAATACCAAGCTTTGACTCTCAGAGTTAAGAGAACAATTTATGTAGGTAACAGCTGTAATAACACTTATAAACAGAGAATGATTGAAGGGAGAAAAGCTATGGAATAATTACTGTTGTCCTATGAAGAAGAAAGAGGAGGAGGAGGAGGAGGAGGAGGAGGAGGAGGAGGAGGAGGAGGAGGAGGAGGAGATAAAAATGTTTTGACACACAGGAATGTCAACTACCCAGATGCGAGTGTGTCCCAGGAAGGAGAAAGCGAGAGACAGGTATACAAAAATAAAAATATTCCAAGGAAACAAGGCTGACTTCATTAGCATTTACAATGCTCACTTCAGTTCAGGCTCAAGGACAAGTGAAGATACTGTTACAGAAGGAGCATACGGCAGAACTAAAGCAAATTATGAAAATAATAGAAGTAAAGAGATCAGGAATAAAAACAATTCACAGAAATACTCTGGAAAAGGCACAATACTCTAAAAAACAGAATTTTAAAAAGTTAATAAAAATTAGAACCAATAAATTTTAAATATGAAAAGGCAAATTCCACTTGATTTTTAAAAAATTACAACAGATATCTTTATTCTAGAATCTAAAAGAGCTAGCAAGAAATTTGACACAAATGCAATGGTCTGTACCTGGAAGATAGCAATGTATTATCTTAAATGATGCTCGTCTCTACTTTAACATTATGAAGTATGTTCAATTTCAAAACTTCTAACAGGAAACATAAAATGTTTTATATAGTTCATTTCTTGGTCAAAACACATATGATATCAGCATTTTTTAGAAGCAGAATTACCTTATGAGAAAAGGTTTTGTGACACATTTACTTACTTATTTGTCCTCCACATAACTAATATTACAATGCCAGACTGTATTATAGGCACAAAGAACAAAGCTGATGTGATAATTTGAAAGAGAATAGCATGAAATTAAGGTATTGTATTAAGTCAAAAGTTGTCTTCAAGTAAATAAACAATTTGAAACATAGTTTATAAATAGCCATTAAATGCTGCTAGAAAATTTCTCATAGCGGCTACAGGTGGCAAGATTCAGGGAGACCTTCTGCAGGAAATTCTTCGCAAACATTTTCAAAATGTAAATTCAAAATTTTCTTTGCATTTGAAGAGCCCACGATTTGAGAATCCCCTGTATGGTATATTTTATACAATAGCAAGTTGGAAAACAAACTGCCAGAGAAAAACAGCTGCAGAAGATGCAACAGATCATGAAACAAACAAGAAAAACCTGGAGTTCAGAATGGAAAATTCTGGGAGTTGCAAATAGATAGAATAACTTTGAAATCAAACATTTTCTCAGATATACACACCCACTCACATGACTAAGCATGTACCTCAGTGAAAGAATGAATCAAGCAGAACTACTTATTTGGGAAGTGTTCTAAAGGCTAGGGGCTTAAGGAAATATGACAGTTGGGTATCTATGGTGTCCAGGAGGGGCAGCATTTTTCCTCCTTTATAAGGTAACTGCATTTATAACCCTTATAATTTGCATTTGTATACATTTTAGAAGCTTCTACCCTTGGGTGTTCATGAAACATTTTCACAAGTCTTAATTGTTAATTATCCCTTCCTGTTACCCTTCGTAATAGTGCCTTCCCATCACTATTCTACTTCTTGCTCCATTATTTTCCATCCTCCATTTGTACCAATCTCCTCTCTTGAAAGCACCCATTGCTGCTTGCTAGTATTTTCTTGTTGTTCTTTTTTTTTTATCTTTTTTTTACACAATTTATTTACTTTATATCCCTATTGTAGCACCTTCCCTCATCTTCTCACAGTCCCACCCTCCCTCCCTCTAATATCCTATACCTCTTCCCTAGTCTACTGAAAGGGGGAGTTCTTCTCCCCTCTCATCTGACCCTAGCTTAACAGGTTTTATCAGGACTGCCTGGGAACCCTTCCACTGTGGCCTAGCAAGGCCGCATCACCAGGGGAAGTGACTAAATTTCAGGTAACAGAGTTCATGACAGAGGCAGCCCCTGTTCTCCTTACTCGGGCATGCACATGGAAAAAGAGCTGCCTATGGGCTACATCTGAGCAGGGGTTCTAGGTCCTCTCCATGCATGGTCCTTTGTTGGTGCCTCAGTCTTTGCAGGGGCCCCTTGGTTCAGAATTTTTAGCTTTGTTGGTCTCCTTGTAGAGCTCCTCTTCCCTCTGTGTCCTTCTATCCCCTGACCTTTTATAAGACTCCCTGAGCTCTGACTGGTTTGGCTGTGATTCTCAGCATCTGCTTTGATACCAGTTGATTGGAGCCTTTCAGAGGACCTCTATGGTAGGTTCCCGTCCTGTTTCCTCTCTTCTACAGCTTCTGTTGTCCATCGTGTTTGTCATTCTGAAAGAGATTTAAGCTTCCTCCCTAGGATCCTCCTTGTTGTGTAGGTTCATTAGGTCTGTGGTTTTAGTATTTTTATCCTATATTTTATGGCTAATACCCATTTATAAGTGAGTATATAGCATGTGTGTCTTTCTAGTTCTGGGTTACCTCATTCAAGATAAGCTTTTCTATTTCAGCCCACTTGCCTGCAAATTTCATGATTTTCTTGCTTTTAATAGGTGAGTAGTATTCCATTGTGTAAATGTGCCACAATTTCTGTATCCATTCTTCCACTGAGAAACATCTAGGTTATTTCCAGATTCTGGCTATTAAAAATAAAGCTGCTATGAACACAGTTGAGCAAATGCCCTTGTTTAATAGTATAACATCTTTCGGGCTTATGCCCAGGTGTTCTATAGCTGGATCTTGAGGTAGTGCTTTTCCCAGTTTTCTGAGAAAGCAACAGATTGATTTCTAAAGTGCTTGTACAAGTTTACATTCCCACCAGCAATAAAGGAGGGTTCCCCTTTCTCCATATCCTCTCCAGCATGTGTTGTCATTGAATTTTTGATCTTAGCCATTCTGGTGGGTGTAAGATGAAATCTCTGAGTTGTTTTGATTGGCGTTTCTCTGATGACTGAGGATGTTGAGCATTTCTTCACCATTCAACAAATGGTGCTGGTCTAACTGGATATCCACATGCAGAAAAATGAAAATAGATCCATATTTGTCACCCTGAACAAAATTCAAGTCCAGGTGGATCAAAGACCTCAAAATAAAACCAGACACACTAAATCTGCTGGAAGAAAAAGTGGGAAAGAGCCTTGAACTCATTGGCACAGGAGACAACTTCCTGAACAGAACACCAGCAGTTCAGGCTCTAAGATCAACAATTAATAATGTGACCTCATGAAACCAAAAAAAAAAAAAAAAAACTTCTGTAAGGCAAAGCATACTGTCAATAGAACAAAACGGCAATCTACAAACTGGGAAAAGATCTTCACCAACCCTACATTGGACAAAGGGCTAATATCCAAGATATATAAAGAACTCAAGAAATTAGACGCCAAGAAACCAAATAAGCCAATTAAAAATGGGATACAGATCCTACTGTTTCCTACTTCTTTCATAAGATTTCCTTCACACTGCCCAAAAGTTGCCCATAAGTCTCACACCTTATTTGATAGTCTGCAGGGCAGAGCCTTTCAGAGGTCCTCTGTGTCAGGCTTCTGACTTGTTCCCTCCTTTCTCCTTCTTCTGATGTCCATCCTCTTTGCCTTTCTGGATAGGAATTGAGAACTTTAGCAAGAGTCCTCCTTGATTAGTTTCTTTAGGTGTACAGATTTTAATAGGTTTATTCTATCTTATATGTCTCTCTTAGTGAGTAGGACAGAAACTCCACAAGGACAGCAACAGAACGAAAAAAATCTGAGCACAGGGGTCTTTCCTGAGACTGATATTCCAACCAAGGACTATGCATGGAGATAACCTAAGACCTCTGCACAGATGTAGCCCATGGCAGTTCAGTAACCAAATGGGTTCCATTGTAATAGGAACAGGAACTGTCTCTGACATGAACTGATTGGCCTGCTCTTTAAATATCTTCCCCTGAAGGGGAAGCAGCATTACCAGGCCACAGAAGAAGACAATGTAGCCACTCCTGATGATACCTAATTGACTAGGATCAGAAGGAAAGAAAAGAAGTTCTTCCCTATCAGTGGACTTGGGGAGGGGCATGCATGCAGAGGGTGGTGGAAAGGAGGGATTGGGACTGGAGGAGGAGGGAACCACAGGGGGATACAAAGTGAATAAAATGTAATTAATAAAGAATTTTTAAAAATGGGATACGAGCTAAACAGAGAATGCTTGTTAGTTTTCAGAATTCTTTTGTGTATTAAAAATTAAACATACAAATGTAATGTTTTAAACCAATATCTATGTACAGGGGTAAGATGTGACTTTTGTCTTTCTAGGTCTGTATTACTTAGCTCAGCCGTTACTTTAACATCCATTCATTTACCTGAAAATTTGCAATTTCATTTTTACTTTTGATTTTGATTGATTTAAGTTCTTAAGATAGGTTTTGATTATAACATAATATACTACTTTCCTTTTCTTTTTGATGTCTCTAGTCCCTCCCATACCCCCTCTTATTCCCTCACCGTCAAACTGATAGCCTCTTTTTTATTGTTGTCATGTACACAGCACTAATAAAAAACATAACACACACAAGTACAACACAACACTCACAGCTACCTTATATTGGTTGAATAATCAGTTAGGAAGATCTCCCTTAAAAAGGGCTAAATCATCTTTAAGCACTAGTTAGATGCCTCGTTCTTCGTGTAGGGGCTGGACCTTTTGAGGTTTTTTTCTTTTCTCTCTCTTTTCATGTTTGCATAAGTATTATCTATTGCTACTATCACTTTTCTCATCTTGTTTAGGCAGTCACTTTTATGAGAGACAATGTCACAGCATACTTTTTGGTTCTCGGGAGTTTCTGATATTTTGTCCTCTGTTGTACATTGTTCCCTGAGATATGTATGCAGCAGCTTAGATGTAGACGTATGTATTGGCACCGGGCTCCCTGTGATCCATTAAGCTTTGAATAGTGTCTAGTTGTAGTTTTCGGCAATGGTCCCCAGTTGCTGTAAAGAAAAAGCTTATTTGATAAGGGGTGATCGCTACATGAATATGTACACATAAGAATAAGATTATAATTTAGTTATGGGTTGTGGCCATCGTAGATGCTCTTCTCATCATTCCTTCTGGAGCCATAGGTAGTTAACAAGGTTTCTAATACCAGTAGTGATTTCATTTCTCTTGAACAGGTCATAAGTCCAATTGAGGATCCTGGTCATCACCAGGATACGGATGCCATTTATTGGATGTTTATAGATAACTTTCCTAATGTTCATGGTTGTGCTTCACGGGTCTCACAGTTGTGTAGGACTAGTAATTTTGCCCTTCCATTGGTACTTTGCATTGGACTTTCTAGAACCATGAAAACTAAATAACAGGAAGGAGCTATTCTATTTGGATATAACATAATTCATCAGAACCCTGTGTCCTGAGCATGCATTACTTTCTACCTCCAAGGAACAACCAAGAATAAAAGCAATCACTTATATTATACAGAGAGTCTCTTGGACTTGTATTATAGAACACAGGGAAAAAAAAAACATGCTGATACCTCAAAGAAAGCTTCAAGCTACCTAAGCTGTCTTAGGTAGTGGATAACATTTAGAGTACTGGAAGGTTCTATGCATATTAATAGAGAATAAATGATTCCAGTAAACTTACACATGTGTGAACCCATTGATTTCGGCAATCTCACCCATGTGTGAACCATCACCCTAGAAAAGATAATCCTAGTCATGGAACAGTTACAAGAATATAATGTAACATTTTTTTTATTAGACTTAAGGCTTGGTTCACAGAAAGGAATTCATGCTTATCACTATTATCAGGGCAAAGAAAATATGGCCACACAGGTCATATTACCCTACCACTATTGTACTGCAAACTGAAGATAGTACTGAAATGAATCTTATTGTTACACTCATTGATTAGTGCATCTTTCAACTCTCATCAGAATACCTTTGTGTTGTGGGAGATGATGATTGACATAGTGGCTCACAACTACTCAATATGCAGAAAATAAGAGACTGCAGCTTCATTATCTGTAAATGGCACACCTATATTACAGCCCCTCCTTTTTAAGGTCCATGGATCACTGAAGAAGAGAATGCTTGTGAGTCACAGGTGGTAGATGACTACCAGAAAACAGTGTTTTCAGACACAACAGGAGTGTTATGCATATGAGCCAGAGTAGTTATGTCAGCATGCACAAGAACTGCAGAACAGCAAGCCAGACACGCTAGGAGAATGGAGCAGGCGGGTGCGTACAAAGCTCTGTCTATAGCTGAGGAGCTGTTGGAGGCAGTTGACTTCAGAAAGAGGGAGACTCTGTTAGTTTTAAGCATGAAGCCCTTTAGAGACTTCTCATGCTTCCGGTGTTGGCTCTGTGTCCATTAACACACTGGTATCACTAATTGAATTTGGTGGGTCTAAATAAATTAAGAAGAGTACACATGGAACAATGCTAGAACAAGGGGGACTTAACAGAAGGAAGACAATAAAAGGAGGACTTTATTACAACACATTGTATACATATATAATGTCCTCAAATCCTAAAATATTTTAATGAATTAATTATGTAAGTCTAAAAGCACAAAACATTACAGGGCTATGGTAGCAGCTCTTTCTTCCTACAATGTTTTCACCATAATACGGTGTTTAACATGATATTTATCTACTTTTTAGTTACTTCCTGTTGATGCTTAACCAGTATCTAGATGTACTGGGTGTTCAATTGATATAAGAGACCTCCTTTTTACAAATTATCAATTATCTTGTCATCTTAATATTTCAATACTAAGAAGAGATTTCTAAATGGGTAGCCTTATAATCATTGGTAGTGAGTGGTTTTTGTACTTAAATTTTTAGTTAAGAATAATTTTTATTCTGAGTGTTGATTATGCTACCAAGGAGATTTCATGAACTAAATAAATAATAGCATATAGATTAGACTGAGGAACCATATAGTAGCCAATGTTAAAGATGAAAAGAGGGTTTATTTTGCAATATTTTCCCCTATCATGGACCTAACAGATGTGTCATAAAGTATAGCATGACTAGACCTTAATATTTGCCATAATTTAGCTCTTACTGAATGTTCCCAGTTTTGTGGTTTAAGCAATATAATCTCAACTTCTTCACTGTCTAGAAAATGTATCATGTGACTTAAATGACTGACCATGAATGGAAACACTTAGTAGATTGTTGATGTCAGTTTAGCTAAAAATATGTCGACTGTTTACATGTACTGTGATAATGCTGGAGCAGCAACTCAAATAAGCTAGTATGGCAGTAAGTTTGTGACTGCAAGGAGATCAGAACATTGTAAGCTTCTATCCATAAGAAATACAACAAATAATATGAAAGGTAGAGGAAAATGAGCTTTCTCGTACTCAAAATATTAAAAAGAGAAATTAACATTGAATTCGGAAAAGAAGAGCTGCCTAAGAATAAATATATTTAACATACATTTTTGGTAAGATATACAAATAAGATGTCAAAAATCGCTGGGAGGCTTGTAGAAGAATGAGGGGAAGGATAGAAGGACCCAGAGGGGACAGGAAAACCAACAGAGCCAACTAACCTGAACCCAAGGGGCTTGTGAAGACTGAAGCACCAACCAAGAAACATACATGGACTGGATGTAGGCCCCCTACACATATGTACCAGATGGACAGCTTGGCCTTCTTGTAGGTTCCCTTACAAGGGGAGCAGAGGCTTTCTCTGAAATGGACTCTGTTGCCTGTTTTTGATTATTTCCCCCTGGCAAAGCTGCCTTACCAGGTCACTATAAGAAAGGAAGCACTCAATCTTGATACAATTTGACCTGCTGGGATGGGTTGGTGTGTGTGGGGTGTGTGGGGGTCTCCCCTTTTCTGAGTGGTAGAAGAAGAGCTATAAGGGGAAGAGAAGGGAGGGTGGGACAGGAAGAAGAGGGAGGAGGCTATGATTGGGATGTAAAATAAGTGAATTGATAATTTTTTTAAAAAAATTAAAAAGAATATTTTAAGTTGAAAATCTTTGGGGTGCATATTAGCCAAAACTCAGCTATGAACAATTTTTTCAGAATGCCCTCAAAATCTTCACCCACACAGAGTGGTGAGCGCCTCACCTTTGTAAACAGTATGTCACGTTTTGTTATCCACTGATTTTATCTTTTTTCTGAAACAAAGAACATGTTTTCTAATCAGCCTGCAGTTAGTTGGTACAGTGGAGAAGCATCTCCACTTTTATTGGAGTTTCATTCAGCTTTAGACAAAAGACTAGAAAAGCAAAATAAATGCTATTTAAAGATATTTAACTTTGATTAATTAACTAAATTTAGGTGACCATATAGACACATGAGAAAGGCTAAGGAATGTCACTGTGGGAATCGATTACTATTTTGGACCCATCAAACTGTAAGAGCTTGTTAATAGAAATACCACATTTAAAGATGGATCTAAGCTGAGTCTTTCAGGGAAGACTTTCAGCTAGGAATATACAGTTAAGGGCCATAAATCCATAGAGAGTGTTTTAAATACATATGCTATATTTATTGGAATTACAAATTCTTTCCCCAACAAATGAAAATATTATATCTTCATTATCACAGAAAAACAAAAATGCTTTCTATTGTCATTGTTTACTGAAATAAAGGACAAAGGAGTACAACCAAGTTATGCACAATGGCTATCGATTGTACTCTGGAGAGGCAATCACGTACAACCTTTGTATAACAAGAGAAAAAAGAAACTGGAAGAAGAGTAGCAGAATGGGGAGATTATTCCGTGATTCTTTCAATAAAATAAGACAGAATCGGTAATATATTACACACACACACACACACACACACACACACCACCACCACCACCACCACTACCACCCCCCCACCCTCAAACACAACCTTTAAAATCTAGATATAAAAATTTCAGGAAGTATACTGCAAATAAAAATGTAATGTAAAAAGAGGAGCAGACGGTCACTTAAAGAATATAACAATCACAGCCTCAGATAGGTTTATTGCAAAATTTTAAGTTTTAAAGGAAAATCTTGAGCCATTTTTACCAATGCAACTATATATTTTTTTCAAAAAGAATAGACGGCAGTACAACACAAACCATATTGATTATTGTGTTTAAGAAAGAAATGGGCAAGACTTCAGAAATTGAAAGCTCTTAACACTATTGAATTCAGACCATAAAATCTTTGTGGGGATTTTATTGCAAAGACAAATGGTTATATCCACCTGAGTGATTTGTGGGATCCAAATCTGTGCAATAAAAGGAAAATGCTGACTGCTTGATTTCTTCTGTACAATTAGTAGAACATATAAACACATAAAACATGGCTTCTGCTACTCAACCCACATGGGAAAAAAAAATATTCTAACTAGAGACAACATTCGATACATTCAGTGATAATGAACCTATAGGTGGGAGATACATGGAGTAATAAATAACAATGAAATTAGTAATAAAAAGGTGAAATGATGAGACAAGAAAGAGTGGCATTTCTGTGATAGATACAAATTAAAAAATATATATGTAGGTTTCTGCCACACACACCAACAGTATACAGGAATATTTAAGTTTTAAACCATGAACAAACCTTAAATTATGCAGTGCCGATGATAAAAATATCCAACACAGGGGACTATTTCCTTTGTAATGTATGAAGTGTCCAAAAACCTCAATTTCTCTTAGTTAGGTTCATAATGATGAGATCTTTTTTTTTCTCTAAATGTCATATATATATATATATATATGGTTGTCATGGCTAGGCCACAAAAATGAAAACAAACACATTGGTCTCTTTCAATCCCAGGATCCCAGCCACAGATTCTTAAAGAGGAAATAGCTTATAGTTTAATTCTAATTCAGAACTGCATATGTTGCATAACAAATCTTGAATTTAGACTCCTGTGTGAGATACCAACAGCATTAGGTTAAATAAGATGATAAAATGAAGAGAACGCTGGCAAAAATAAAACATTCCAGCCGAACCCTATTTAATTCCACATCCTCACTGTCCAGTGGATAATTGGTTAGTAAATATCTAACTACATTATTTGTTTTATTAGCAACAAGGATGCATGAAGAACGGGGCAGCTAGCATTTATACCTAAATTCTAGAAAACCGAAGTTAGCATGCAAAGATGGTACTGGTGGGTCAGTTTGAAGGGTTCTGTACTAATTTGGGTGTGATGTGGGTAAGACAGAAATAAAGATATGAATGCATCAAAGATCCTAGATTCAAACAATCTGATCCAATGAGGAGACAAGCCAAAGTCATCAGATATCAAAAATCAAATTTCTTTTATAGCACCTGGGAGAAAAAGAATACCATTGGCAAAGGGGACTATCAAAAGAAAGTTCTGACTTGAAGGGAAATACATTTTATATGCCGAATATCATTTGTGGATGTATCTAAGGGAAGATGTCTAGGACATCGTTTGAAAGCTGTGTCAAAGAGCAAATGTCAAGCAGAGTTGACAGTTATGCAATTGAGAAGAGAGAACGAACAAAAGGAGGAAAGAAGGTAACCTGTGAACAAGCCAAATGTTCAGAAAGTGACAAGACAGGAGGCAGGAAATTAAGAAAGGTTCAGCAATGTGCAAGACAAGAGAAGAGATGCAGCAAGATGGATAAAATGATAATTGTAGTTAATTTGAGAGCCTGTCTGAGAACTTATTGCATATGCAAAAGTGTTTCAAAGTATTACCACACTATACTCCAAATCTCTAGAAGCACAGGTCAAGAGCCTTGGATGCATGTCCTTTACTCTCATGGCATTGCAATACACAAATATGACTTTTTGAATTAAGAAAAGGAAGTAAACACTTATATTTAGCCATCCCACACTCTTCTCATCCTATTAGTAGTTGAGAACAGAAAAAAGTGGGAAAGACAGTCAAGAATGACTGACAGCAGAACAGGAAAAGAGTAAAAGGAAAACAGTAAAAGAGTAAAAGTTGATGTCTGTCTATTTGCCACTTGTGAGTACTGAAGACCAAACCTCTGGACCACTTTCAGTCTCTAGAATGAACCTGTTTGCATTTATTTCAATTAATTTTCAGGTTGTTTGAATTTTAAAAAGGGGAAAAATATTTTTTCTGTTTAGTATTTTCTACCTTGAATTTTTGTCAAAATGTGCCTTTTAATCAGGTGTGTAGACAGATATGAATTTTAAAATTATATAGTCATTTGTTTTACTAACTTCTTATTTTCTGGAGCATAATTATTATACATATTAACTAGTCAGTTCTAGCTAATGACCTTTAAGTTGCTAAGATTAAAGCACTAGTTTTCTTGCCTTGGATTTTAGACTGTATATGAGAAATAAAGAAATATTTTCCTTGCCTTTTACATTTAGGTACATTTTTTTCTCTCTTTTCACATTGTGCCTTTGCCTTGTTGTAGAAATAGTTTAAAAAAAGGAGTAGTAATAAAAATAGCTACCTAACATTGTGGTATGTAGCACAATCTCTATGAAAAGTGGTATGTTATGAACTTATTTGAAACATTAATTTTGCAGATGACGGGAAGTCTCAAAGACTATCAAATAGTTGACTGCCTTAAGGTTGCCTCACATGCTATTTTGCTCTGTTGGGTGATGTCAGCCCACAGTTGAGATCTGAAGCATGGCTTGTGCTCAGCAGGGTCTAGCTAGTAAAACAAATAGGGTGTTCGTGAGAGGATCAGTTCACGCCCATGAAACACTCATGAACTGACCAGATGAGTTTGAGACATGACTGGGTTCCATTTCTTTTTCTGGCTTGTTTGAGGAATAGCAAGTTCACCTTTTAGAAGCATGGAAAGATAGGAGACACAAACAAACAAGAATCACATAAAGTTTAGTTTCAGTGTGACTTATTGTAAATGAACTCTCCTGCTGAGAACAGACAAACTACAGAATTGTCTGCAATGGAAAGCTACTGGGAGAAGTACACTTGAGAGCAGTAGGCACACTAAGCCTGGTTTCACAAAGATTTAAAGGTACTAGATAACCATCTACTTCAAAAACCACTTAAAAATCCATTGTATTTGCATTTGCTGCTTGTAACCAATTCCTACTGCAAACTCTTTATGTCCACTCTTCATGTTAAAATCAGAGTGAGGTCTGTTGTTCATACTCTCAAATCAGAAGTGTGTACTGTACAGTTCAATCAAAACTGCACCCTCCCAAGACTTCCTTCCTTTGCATCTGGATGCATGTATATCAAAGCCTGGAGCTGACAGGCTCAGACGCGTGATAAACACTGCTGAGCCTGAAATAAAACCCAGGTGATACCTGCTCCTCTCTGACCCCTTACATCTGTGATCTATCATTTCCCAGGTGTCAGTTCCCGACTAACGAAACTGAAATAACAGCATGTAAATGGTATCTTTTCAGATTTAATTAATTCACAATGCCAAGTAAAAATTGCGTGGTTAAACGACCATTTTGCATCTATATAGAACTTTGCTTTTCAGCCACATTAGTGTTACAAAAACACAAACAAATGGGCTATGTATAACAAATGCAGATTTGATTCTGCAAGATAGTAAACTTCCAGGGAAATTCAATTGGTTCAATAAATTATGACATGTTATGTAGTGGCAATAATATAAGGGTTCCTTTTAATGATGAAAATAAGAGATAGACTAGTATGTACCATATTAAGGGCATTCGTGTATATTCAATTGCACAATGCTCACAGCAACGTTAGAAAATTGACCATAGAATCCTGGTTTATAAATGAGAAGAATTAAATTAAAGAATTTGAAATAACTTGTTCAAAACAATACAGCTGACAGGTAGTGTTGTCAGTATTATCCTCTAAGTTTTCTGGCTTCACACACACACTTTGTCTTTATCCCTGGAAGAAACGATTTTTCTCTGTAGCACTTGTGTATCTAGAGAAAGGATGGGAGAAGGAAAAACTGCTGTGAGGTGGAAATAGAGAAAAGAGAGATGAAAAAACATTGTGACCTTGAACAAACAATTTATTCATTTTCTGTTTTCTGCACTATTTAAGTACAAACTAATCTCACTGGTGTCACAGGGAAAATTTAGTCTGGATGATTACAAAAATGTTTCTTCAGGGACTGAGTGGGACAGCTGCTTTAATTCTAAACTGTTTTCTGCTATTTCTATTTGGTGGCAGATATTAGAAAAGTTAAGTATACAGCAGTCACTGACTTCAAATTAAGTGGTAATGAATGCAGATTTCCATGAAGATTCCACGAGTTAGTAATTACAGTTTTATTGCTATTTGAAATGGTGAAATAAACTCAGTCTCCACTGTCCCATACATGTAATTGATGAGTTAATTTGTCTTCAGCTCTCTTGCTGTTCTAATATTTCTCCATTGATGCCATGAAAATTAATAGGATGCAAAATGTATAAAATTATACCCAGTTTCAAAAAAAATACACAGTAGAGTACTGGGGAGGCATAGTTATTTCATCTGTGGATAGTACAGGGTCACCATCTTTTTTCCCCTTTTCCAGTGACATTTTCAGATTTGACATTCTGTGACATTTTCAGTTTAATATTGCTAATACCCTGGCTGCAGAATTAAAAGTACACCCCAAGGAAGAGTTGAATGCAGATGCATCAGAATACTTTTTTGTATGTCTCTTCTAATCAATGTTTGTATATAAACAATACACACATTAAGGAAGAATAAACACTTTCTAACCATTTCTGAACATGTTGGGGAGTCAATTAAAATATCCCAGGCAGAACCTTCACTTAGAATTTTGGTATTCCAAGGACCCGGGTGAGGTTGTACCAGTATGTTTCTTTGGAATCGTGAGATGAATGTGTAGCAATAGAGTGAAAGATGCCTAATAAAGGGCAGGTAATGGCCTTCCCCAAACTAAAGCCAATTTCAGTTGGTCTCTACAGTTATAATGGAGGAATCCCAGGAATCTCCACACAATGTATACCTAACTGGTGAAAAAGTCACAATGTTAATTGAATATTGATGCTCGTTGACATTTATACAGGGTTCTGTTTGATGAATAAAAGGCAAGATTCGTTTTTAAAATATAGTTGATAAGCTCTGTCTGACTATGACTTAGCAATACCTGTGAACCCCTCTTGCATTCAAGAGGATGCTTCTGATGTCCTCCGTAGCCTGATAGCCATGCTCTTCCTCAGTTATTCATATCAAAGAAGGGAAAATACAGGCAGCATTGAACTGTTATTTTATTCTGTTTATAAATTTTATAACCCAATTGAAGTATTTCCTCACAATTACCTGATTCTTCCTGATTGCCCTCTCCCCCCAAAATAAATAAATCATAATCAGAGTAACTGAGACTCTCCTCAAGCTCTGGGGAAACATGTTTAAGTGATATTTTGTTTGAAATGTAACCAAAGAACACCTGGTGAACCCAGATAATGGAAATATATCTACCTCATCAAGCAGAGCAATAGAAAGACAATGCTTAGTAATGAGAAATTGTTCCTGATCTACATTGATGTTTATACTGCCATTTTTGTCTTGCTTCAGTATTCTTCTTTAGGGCGGTCTTGCTCTATTCTTGTGTAACAAGGTCCTCTCAGGCAAAGTAAACACATCACAAATGCTAAACACTATGTCCCAGAACATGGAGAGATCAAAATGCTACACAAATATTGTAGTCTTGGAGAGACACAAGACTTCTGTGCAATTCATTCTGTTGAGATTTCAGATTATGAAAGTCATGCAAACAAAGTGGTGACCTTTCAGCTTATGAGATGCTTTGCTCTATTGGTCATAATGTGGCAGCCATGATTTACAGAGAGAGCTGTGGGGGGTGCAGAGCAGAATGTGTGGCAGCTTGCCAGTATTGGGAAGTCCAGCTTTAGCATCACTGAAGCTGCTTCATGAATGATGTCAGGCAAGGCTTTACATTGTTGCTGTTCTTTGCTGCATGCTTCTGGTTTGTCTTGTAATATTGTATCTAATAATTACACTATGTATTTTCCAAAAACAAACTGTTTGAAAAGCTCCTACTTTTATACTTTGATTTTACTAAATATCAAAACATAAATGACAGCTCAATTATTTTCCCACAAGCATTGGGCTTTTTATTATGTAGTTGACACAATTCAGTAACTCATATGCTTTCATTTTTCTATTATTTAGCAATTGTTTCTTTTATACTGTTTTAATACACATTTGATTTAAGTTGTACAGAAAACATTTCTTAAATATACATTTATACTAAAATATTGGAATTGTACCTAGAGAGATTGTCCACACTAAGAAAGACAAGCATTACCTGTTCTTGCTCATATGTGGACAGTGGTGTTGAATCACTGTATTTTGTATATTGTACTTGGAGTAAGCGTGGATGCAAAAAAGGGGCCATTGTGGGGGCCAGATGAAGATCTAAAGAAAACAGGAGTAGTAGAATGTAGGAAATAGTAAGGTGGAAAGGGGAATGATGAAGTTTAAATAAGGGAAGGGATTAGAGGAAAGGGCAGAGAAAAATGTAATAGAAAGGGCAAATAACATTATAGATGTCTGAAAATATGGAAACCTATTAGATATGCTTTCCAAAGTATATGTACATATACACACATTTTCATGTAAAAAAACTAATTGGGGGTATAATTTAAAGTGTGTAACATACCTCCCAGAAGCATTACATTGCAAAAATCAAAAACCCAGTGCCAGATAAGTTATATCCCCAGCTGATCTGGTGCTCATGGGTATTCCAGAGACTAAAACAGCGTAGACAATAGCTAGTACTCCTAGTTGACCTCCAAAATTTGATGTTACAACCACATTGTTGAAGACACCACACAATTTGGTTGTAGAACTAGGAGAAGTCAAGTTGGTTTTGACAAGAGAGGAAAATTTCATCCCTGTCGACTTCCATTATACCCACAGTACTATGTAAGGTACCATGGGAGAAATGTCATCAGTAGTCTTACTCAGATGTGAATTGCCATAATGATGAACCTGAAAGATAAAACCAAGAGTGAAATAGTGGCATGAATGCTGTGTATATAGCCATTGATTTGGATGGAATTTAAGGCTAGATCCAAAGGAAACACATGCCTGGTTATAAATATGGACAAAAACACACAGCTGTGGAGCTCATAGACTGTAAATGTGAAGTTACTACTTTTACTAAAAGGACATAGGATCAAATTGCTCTAGAAATTCATATCCCTATGTCTATAGATTAGTGTAGAAATCTCATACCTCACTGGAGAAGATTCTTTGTGCAATGATAGAGTTAATAAAAAAAAAGAAAAAGAAAAAGAAAAAACTCTTACCTGGTTAAAGATCAAATACCATATGATTTGTTTATGGAGCACACAACTATTAATAGTATATCTATCACATCTTTCCTCCCAAAGGCTCAGACAATATCCTGGGTTAATTGGCAGAAAGAACATCACAACCAAAGGTCAGAGAGAAATGAGATGAAATAGTATCTTCTGGGCCTGAAAGAATCCCTCCACTCATGAACTGACAGCTGACAGCAACCATGGTTACCCACACTAGACCTGTCCAATATGAACCCAGTCAACAGTCCAGCATGGAGAGGTGTGGGGCTCATGAGACTCTATGCATAGCTTAGGAACTATCATCCGCAATGGCAGCTGTAGGAGAGCCACTTCTTTCAAGATGTAGCCCCTGATAAATAAGATGTCCATGTTCCCATAAATGGAAGCACACCCCTGTGTACATGAGCAGCACAAACTGAAATGGGTAAGTTATAAAACAAAGCAAAAAATCCCACAGAATTGAAAGATAGAGGGGAGGAATCTTAAACTTAGAGGAACAAAGGAGAAAAATTTGAATGAATATGCTCCAAATACAATGTATATGAAATTCTCAACAAATTAACAAAATGTTTAATAAATTATAACAAATGATAATAAAAAAGATGAACCCCCCAAAAAAAGCATTTTGAGGAATTCATTTTTCCTAATTGTTTTGCATTTGAGAAGCATAAGCTATTGTCTCGGGTCATATTATTCTCTCCACACTAACTCAAATGTGATTGTTCTGATGTTGAATCCCAAGTTACATTGCGGAATTGGATCATTATACTCAGTTTCTATAAAGAAAAAATGTTTCAGTTAGTGTTTTTATTGCGGTGAAGAGTTACTATGACCATAGCTTATAAAGAAAAACATTTAGTTGGGGCTGGCTTACAGTTTCAGAGGTTTAGACCATTACCATCATGGCTGGAACCATGACAACATGCAGGCAGACATGGTACTAAAGTCAGAGCTGAGAATCGTGCAACTAAATGGGCAAGCAGCAGGAAGAGAATGTCACAGTGGACTTGGGTTAAGTGTCTAAGACCTCAAAGCCTGCACCCAGTGACATACTTCCTCCAACAGTGTCATATCTTCTCTAACAAGGCTACTCTTCCTAATATTGACACCACCTACAGGCCTGTAGGGGCCATTTTCATTGAAACTACCACAGGAGAACATATTGATTTGAACACAACTATCAATGAGTATTGATATATTAAAAACTGTAATAGCAGTTATTGTACTTATTATAGTTGGAACAGGATGATGTTCTAGCAAACAGATCAAACATGTTCTAGAACTATACTAACATTTTTCAGAAAGTGTTACAAAACGCAAAAGGAACATATTTTACTTATAGTAAAGAGAGCAGTAGCCATGAAGAAGTGGATTTGAAATGGATTTCAGTTTCTAACTGGGCTACAGTGATATTGGGGTAATCATTTGGAGGGAAAGTTAGTGAATATCTTCCTTATGAAAAGGTATCATATTTAGTCCTGGAATACAACCATGTGCAGGAATAAAATGTTACTTGCTTTTCTCTAAATATCCTGATGTACAGATGGCAATTATTTATCTGTAGTAGACAAATAAGTAGGAAAGAAAAATCCAATAAGCTTAAGCTAGTGAAATACACATGTAATTTTAAATAATAATTATCAAGCTCCAGGCCTGCATGAAATTGTATCATGCCTTCTGCTTGTATGTTATGGCTGTTACTTGGTGGTTTTCTGGTCAGAACAGGTATAATAGTCAGAACAGGTATATCTCTGACTCTTTTGCCTGCTCTTGGGACTCTTTTCCTCTATTTGAGTTCTTTTGTCCAACCACAGTATGAGGGCTTTTGCCTTGTCTTGTTGTAGCATGTTTAGCTCGCATTGCTTGGAGGCTTGCTCTTTCCAGAAAAGAAAACAGAAGAAGAGTGGATCGGGGGAAGAGGAGTGGAGGAGGGGAAAACTGTGGTAGGGATTATTGTATAAGAGAATAATCTATTTTCAATGACAATGATAATGATGATGATGATGATAACAATGTGGATACAGTTACACAAAGTTGTTTAACAAACACATATGCACATGATAAGGCCATGTC
>NW_026594418.1:4017444-4050010 GCF_907164565.1 Psammomys obesus
ACACAAAGTTGTTTAACAAACACATATGCACATGATAAGGCCATGTCTTAAACATTATGAGTAATGAGATTTACCCAAACATCTGTATTATAAAAATAATAAAATAATAAAAAGTATAAAAACACAGAGGGAGAGACATGGATCTAAAATGAAAATAACTAAGATTATAAACATTATATAATCTATGAACTATGAGGGAGTTATAGGGGTGAAAATTCTGTGGGAGAAATGAAAAACTATCAGTGAAACAAAGAATTACCTGCATTGGTAGCTTGATGAATAACCAACTGCTTCAAAAGCCATCTTTCAATTGTTTAGTATAGATATTTAAAAATAAGAACAAAAGAATAAGCTATAAAAAATGTCATTTGAATTCAGCTATGTTATTAGAAAACTAAACATATGCTGTCAAGTTTTTAACGAAAACATAAACATCTATAATTTCAGTAACAACAAGGCACATAAAGGAAAAGAAAAAGTTATGGTAAAGGTAGAATGTAGGTGTCACAATGAAAGACAAAGCAGACTACATTGTATGACAAAAATAAATAAGATTTCAAAAAGTTGAAACAAGGATAGTTCATCAAATTAAAAGATAGTACAAGTACAAAAGAACTTCTGTTAATTACATTTAAGAAACACAGAAATATCATGATTGTCTGGATCCTTTTGCTTTGTGGGATGGCTAGTTCACCCTCCCAGGGAGAAGTGATCAAGGAACAAGGAACTGAGCTCATGTCCAACACTGTCTCTTCTCCCTTTATTAGGGAACCCACATGAAGACTGAGCTGTCTTGAGCTACATCTAGGCAGGGGGTCTAGTTCCTCTCTATGCATGGTCTTTGGCTGATGCATCAGTCTCTGCAGTGCCCCCAGGGCCCAGCTTTTTTGGCTTTGTTGGTCTCCTGTGGCTCATGTACTCTCCAGCTCCTTTTCCCCCCTCTTTACTCTTTTTATAATTACTATTATTGTTATTTACAATTTATTAACTTTGTATCCCAGTTGTACCCCCCTAAGAAGGGGAAAATAAAAGGACCCAAAGGGAACAGGAGCCACACAAGGAGACCTACAAAGACAAAATAAAGCAGGATGGAGGGAAGAGGAAGGACTGTAGAGACTGATGCATCAACCAAAGACCATACATAGAGAAAGAGAGGACTTAGATCCTCCACGTCCTTCTATCTGCCCTTCTTTACATAAGATTCCTAGTGCTATGTCCAAAGATTGGCTGTGGATCACTGCATCTGCTTTGATACCATGCTGGAAAGAATCTTTTAGAGGACATCTGTGGTAGGTTCCCACTATATTCATAGCAGCTTTATTTGTAATAGCCAGAATCTAGAAACAAACTATATGTCCCTCAAATGAAGCATTGATACAAAATTTGTAGTACGTTTATAAAATAAAATACCACTTGGCAATTAAAAACAAGGAATTCATGAAAGTTGCAGGCAAATGGTGAAAACTAGAAAAGATCATTCTGAGTGAGAAAAGCCAGAAGCAGAAAGACACAGTATATACTCACTTTCAAGTGGATAGTGGCCATATAACATAGGATCAACATACTAAAATCTATAGTTTTAAAGAAGCTAAACAGCAAGGAAGACCCTAAGGAAGAGTCTGAAACCTCACTGAGAAGGACAAACAGGATAGACACCAGAAGTAGGAGAAGACAAGGAATGGGACTGCAGTCTTCTAAAAGGGGCCATTGAGAGAATCTACCCATCAGGGTATCAAAGAAGATGTTGAGATGGAGAGTGAAACTTTGGGCAGAGTGCAGGAAACCTTATGGAAGAAAGGAGAAATAGAAAGACCTGGAGGGGACAGGCATGTCACTTGAGTTTTTGATCTTAGCCATTCTGACAGGGGATGAGGTGGAATCTCAGGATAGTTTTGATTTACATTTCCCTGACGACTAAAGACGCTGAACATTTCTTTAAGTGTTTCTCTGCCATTCGATACTCCTTTATTTAGAATTCTCTGTATAGCTCTGTTCCCCATTTTTCAATTGAATTCCTTGATTTGTTCCTGTTTAACTTCTTTATATATTCTGGATACTAGCCCTCTGTAAGATACAGGGTTGGTGAAGTTCCTTTTCCCCATCTGTAGGCTGTTGTTTTGTTCTGATGACAGTGTCCTTTGCTTTACAGAAGCTATTTAGAATCATGAAGTCTCATTTATTCATTGTTGATTGTAGAGCCTGTGTTGTTGGTGTTCTGTTCAGGAAGTTGTCTCCTGTGCCAATGAATTTAAGGCTTTTCCCTACTTTTTCTTCTAAAAGGTTTAGTGTATCTGGTTTGATATTGAGGTCTTTGGTCCACTTGTATTTTAGTTTTGTGCAGAGAGATAAATATGGATTTATTTGCATTTTTCTACATGTAGACATCCAGTTAGACCAGTACCACTTGTTGAAGATACTATCTTTTTCCATTGTATAGTTTCTGATTCTTTGTCAAAAATCAGGTGTCCATAGATGTATGGGTTTATTTCTGGTCTTGTATTCGATTCCATTGATCCACCATTCTGTTTCTATGCCAGTGCCATGCAGTTTTTATTACTATTGCTCTGTAGTACAGCTTGAGATTAGGATAGAGCTACCTCCAGATGATCTGTTGTACAGAGTTCTTTAAGCAAATCTATGTTTTTTGTTTTTCCATATGAAATTGAGAATTGTTCTTTCAAGTTCAGCAGTTTTGGGTTTTTTTGTTTTTCCACATAAAGTTGAGACTTGTTCTTTCAATATCTATAAAGAATTGTGTTGGTATTTTGATAGTATTTGCATTGAATCTGTATATTGCTTTTGGTATGATGGCCATTTTTACTCTGTTCTACTCATCCATGATCATGGCAGATCTTTCCATCTTCTGATATCTTCTTTAATTTCTTTCTTCAGAGACTTGATGATTTTTCACATGTCTTTTACTTGCTTAAGCTAGGATCAGACAGTAGGGGAAGAGTACCTCCCCTATCAGTAGATTAGGAAATAAGGATAGGGGAAGAAGAGGGAGGAAGGGTGGGATCAGGAGGAGATAAGGGAGGGAGCTACAATTAGGATACAAAGTGAATAAATTGTAAAAAATAAAAAAATAAAGAAAGAATAAATAAAGAAATAGAAACCTAGAAAGAGAAAAGTCCAATAAATACAGATTTCTTTTGTCTCTTTTCTTAGAAAAAAAAAAAAAAACCTGGTATAATAACTAAAGAAATATAAAGAGAATAAAAGCACAGGAGATTCCACAGTTCCAAAGATACTTCTGAATGTTTGAAAAGTTAGGTGATTTTTTTTTTTGTATTTCTGTTTAATTTATTTTTTTAATTTTTTATTAATTACACTTTATTCATTTTGTATCCCCCCATAAGCCCCTCCCCCCTCCTCTCCCAATCCCACCCTCCCTCCCCTTTCTGCATGCATGTCACTCCCCAAGTCCACTGATAGGGGAGGTTCTCCTCTTCTTTCTGATCTTAGTCTATCAGTTCTCATCAAAAGTGGATGCATTGTCCTCTACTGTGGCCTGGTAAGGCTGCTCCCCCCTCAGGGGGAAGTGATCAATGAGCAGGCCAATCAGATTATGTCAGAGGCAGTCCCTCTTCCCATTACTATGTAACCCACTTGGACACTGAACTTCCATGGGCTACACCTGTGCAGGGGTTCCAGGTCATCTCCACGAATAGTCCTTGGTTGGAGTATGATTTTCTGGGAAGTTCCCTGTGTTGAAATTATCTTGTTCTATTGCTCTCCTTGTGGAGTTCCTGTCCCCTCCAGCTCTTACTATTTCCCACTTCTTACATAAAATTTCATTCACTCTGCCCATCAGTTGGCCATCAGGCTCAGCATCTGCTTTGACAGTCTATACTGCAGAAGCTTTCAGAGGCCCTCTGTGGCAGGTTTCAAGGTTGTTTCCTGTTTTCTTCTGGCTTTCAGAGGCCCTCTGTAGCAGGTTTCGAGGTTATTTCCTATTTTCTTTTTCTTCTGATGTCCATCCTCTTTGCCTTTCAGGATGGGGATTGAACATTTTAGTTAGGGTCCTCTCTTTTGCTTAGTTTGTTTAGATGTACAGATTTTAGTGGGTTAATTTATATTGTATGTTTATATGAGTGAGTATATACCATGCATGTCTTTTTAGTTCTGGGACAACTCACTCAGGATGATCCTTTCCAGGTCCCACCATTTACCTGCAAATTTCATGATTTCCTTATTTTTCATTGATGAGTAATACTCCATTGTATAGATGTACCACAGTTTCTGCATCCATTCTTCAGTTGAGGGGCATCTGGGTTGTTTCCAGCTTCTGGCTATTACAAATAAAGCTGCTACAAACATGGTTGAGCAAATGTCCTTTTTGTGTACTTGTGCCTCTTTTGGGTATATGCCTAGGAGTGGTATGGCTGGATCTTGAGGAAGCGCTATTCCTAGTTGTCTGAGAAAGCGCCAGATTGATTTCCAGAGTGGTTGTACCAGTTTACATTCCCACCAGCAGTGGAGAAGGGTTCCCCTTTCTCCACAACCTATCCAGCATGTGTTGTCCCTTGAGTTTTTCATCTTGGCCATTCTGATGAGTGTAAGGTGAAATCTCAGGGTTGTTTTGATTTGCATTTCCCTAATGGCTAATGAGGTTGAGCATTTCTTTAGTGCTTCTCTGCCATTCGATATCCCTCTGCAGAGAATTCTCTGTTTAGCTCTGTTCCCCATTTTTTAAGTGGATTACTTGGTTTGTTGCTTTTCAGCTTGTTTAGTTCTTTATGTATATTGGATATGAGTCCTCTGTCAGATAAAGGGTTGGTGATGATTCTTTCCCAATCGGTAGGCAGTCGCTTTGTTTTGATGATGGTGTCCTTTGCTTTACAGAAGCTTTTCAATTTCATGAGGTCCCATTTATTGATTGTTGCTCTTAGAGCCTGTGCTGTTGGTGTTCTGTTCAGGAAGTTTTCTCCTGTACCAATGAGTTCTAGGGTATTCCCCACTTTTTTTTTCTAGCCGATTTAATGTGTCTGGTTTTATGTTGAGGTCTTTGATCCACTTGGACTTCAGTTTTGTGCAGGGTGATAAGTATGGATCTATTTGCATTTTTCTACATGTAGACATCCAGTTGGACCAGCACCATTTGTTGAAGATGCTATCTTTTTTCCATTGTATGGTTTTGGCATCTTTGTCAAAAATCAGGTGTCCGTAAGTGTGTGGGTTTATTTCTGGGTCTTCTGTTCGATTCCATTGATCCAACATTCTGTTTCTATGCCAGTACCATGCAGTTTTTATAACTGTTGCTCTATAGTACAGCTTGAGATCAGGGATGGAGATACCTCCAGAAGATCTTTTATTGTAGAGGATTGTTTTAGCAATTCTCGGTTACTTGTTATTCCATACGAAATTGAGAATTTTTCTTTCCAGGTCTGTAAAAAATTGTGTTGGCAATTTGATGGGAATTGCATTAAATCTGTAGATTGCTTTTGGTAAGATGGCCATTTTTACTATGTAAATCCTGCCAAGCCATGAGCATGGAAGATCTTTCCATCTTCTCATATCTTCCTCTAATTCTTTCTTCAGAGACTTGAAATTTTTTTCATACAAGTCTTTGACTTGCTTGGTTAGGGTTACACCAAGGTACTTTATGTCATTTGTGGCTATTGTGAAGGGTGTTGTTTCTCTAATTTCTTTCTCAGCCCTTTTGTCTTTTGTATACAGGAGTGCTACTGATTTTTTTGAGTTAATTTTGTATCCGGCCACTTTGCTGAAGGTGTTTATCAGCTCTAGGAGTTCCCTGGTAGAGTTTGTGGGGTCACTCATATATACTATCATATCATCTGCAAATAGTGATAATTTGACTTCTTCCTTTCCCATCTGTATCCCCTTGATCTCCTTCGACTGTCTTATTGCTCTAGCAAGGACTTCCAGCACTATGTTGAAGAGATATGGAGAGAGTGGGCAGCCTTGTCTTGTCCCTGATTTCAGAGGGATTACTTTAAGTTTCTCTCCATTCAGTTTGATGTTGGCTATAGGCTTGCTGTATATCGCCTTTACTATGTTTAGATATGTGCCTTGTATCGCTGATCTCTCCAGTACTTTAAACATGAATGGATGTTGGATTTTGTCAAATGCTTTTTCAGCATCTAGGGAGATTATCATGTGTTTTTTTTTTTCTTTCAGTTTGTTAATATGGTGGATCACATTGATGGATTTCCATATATTGAATGGGATGAAGCCTACTTGGTCATAGTGGATAATATCTTTGATGTGTTCTTGGATCCGGTTTGCAAGTATTTTGTTAAGTATTTTTGCATCAATGTTCATAAGGGAGATTGGCCTGAAATTCTCTTTCTTTGTTGAGTCTTTGTGAGGTTTAGGTACCAAGGTGACTGTGGCTTCATAGAATGAGTTTGGTAATGTTCCTTCTGTTTCTATTTTGTGGAATAGTTTGAAGAGAATTGGAGTTAGCTCTTCTTTGAAGGTCTGGTAGAATTCTGCGCTGAAGCCATCTGGTCCTGGGCTTTTTTTGGATGGGAGACTTTTGATGACTGCTTCTATTTCTTTGGGGGATATAGGACTATTTAATTGATTTACCTGGTCCTGATTCAGCTTTGGTGAGTCAAATCGATCAAGAAAATTGTCCATTTCATTTTGATTTTCAAATTTTGTGGCATATAGACTTTTGAAGTAAGTCCTAATGATTGTTTGGATTTCCTCAGTGTCTGTAGTTATGTCCCCCTTTTCATTTCTGATTTTGTTGATTTGGGTGGTGTCTCTCTGCCTTTTAGTTAGCTTGGCTAAGGGTTTGTCGATCTTGTTGATTTTCTCAAAGAAACAGCTCTTGGTTTCATTGATTCTTTGAATTGTTTAATTTGTTTCTAATTGATTGATTTCAGCCCTGAGTTTGATTATTTCCAGCCATCTACTCCTTTTTGGTGTGTCTGCTTCTTCTTTTTCTAGGGTTTTTAAGTGGGCCATTAAGTTGCTTGAATGAGCTGTCCTGAATTTCTTCTTGAAGGCACTTAGTGCTATGAACTTTCCTCTTAGCACTGCTTTCATTGTGTCCCACAAGTTAGGGTATGTTGTGTCTTCATTTTCATTGAGTTCTAGAAAGGCTTTAATTTCTTTCTTTATTTCTTCCCTGACCCAGCTCACATTTAGTAACAAGTTGTTCAGTTTCCATGTGTGTGTAGGCTTTTTGCTATTTCTGTTGTTGTTGAAGTCCAGCTTTATTCCATGGTGATCAGACAGGATACAAGGGATTATTTCAGTCTTCTTGTATCTGTGGAGGCTTGCTTTGTGACCAACTATATGGTCTATTTTGGAGAAGGTTCCATGAGTTGCTGAGAAGAAGGTAAATTCTTTTGTGTTTGGGTGTAAAGTTCTGTAAATGTCTGTGAGGTCCATTTGATTCATGACCTCTGTCAGAGATATTGTTTCTTTGTTTAATTTCTGTTTTGTTGACCTATCCTTTGTTGAGAGTGGGGTGTTGAAGTCTCCCACTATTAATGTGTGGGGATCTATATGTGGTTTAAATTTTATCAATGTTTCTTTTACAAATGTGTGTGCTCTCATATTTGGGGCATAGATGTTCAGGATTGTGCTGTCTTCCTGGTGGAATTTTCCCTTGATGAGTATGAAGTGTCCTTCCTCATCTCTTTTTATTAATTTTGGTTGAAAGTCTATTTTATCAGATATTAGAATGGCTACTCCTGCTTGTTTCTAGGGTCCATTTGCTTGGAAAGTCGTCTT
The DNA here is from genome assembly GCF_907164565.1 of Psammomys obesus. NCBI lineage: Eukaryota > Metazoa > Chordata > Mammalia > Rodentia > Muridae > Psammomys > Psammomys obesus. The sequence goes on from NW_026594418.1 coordinate 4,025,158, forward strand.
CCAACCTTTTACCCTTAGGTAATGTCTATCTTTGTGTCTTAGGTGTGTTTCTTGTATGCAACAGATTGCTGGGTTTTGTTTATGTATCCATTCTGTTAATCTGTGTCTTTTTACTGGAGAGTTGAGTCCACTGATGTTGAGAGAGATTAATGACCAGTGGCTGTTAGATCCTTTGATTTTGATGTTGGCTGTGTTCATAAGGTTGTGTGCTTGGTTGCTTTTTGTTTTGCTGTAGTAAGGTTAATTATTTCCTGTGTTTTCTTGACAGAAGCTAATTTTCTTGGGTTGTATTTTCCCTTCCAGTGTCTTCTGTAATGCTGGATTTGTGTGTAGGTATTGTTGAAATTTGTTTTTGTCATTGAATATCTTGTTTTCTCCGTCTATGAGGACTGAGAGTTTTGCAGGGTATAGTAGCCTGGGTTGACATCTGTGTTCTCTTAGGGTCTGCATGATATCTGTCCAGGCCCTTCTGGCTTTCATAGTTTCTGTTGAAAAGTCAGGTGTGATTCTAATGGGTTTGCCATTATATGTTACTTGGCCTTTTTCTCTTGCAGCTTTTAGTATTTTTTCTTTGTTCTGTCTGTATACTTCCTGTTTTGATTATTATGTGGCGGGAGGATTTTCTTTTCTGGTCAAATTTGTTGGGTGTTTTGTAGGCCTCATGTATCCTTATTGGCTTCTCCTTTAACTTGGGGAAATTTTCTTCAATGATTTTGTTGAAAATATTTTCTGGGCCTTGGAGAAGGGAGTCTTCTTTTTCCTCTATTCCTATTATTCTTAGGTTTTGTCTTTTCATATTGTCTTGGATTTCTTGGACGGTCTGTGTCAGGAATTTTTTGGATTTAACATTTTCTTTGACAGATACATCGATTTCTTCCATTGTATCTTCTACACCTGAGATTCTTTCTTCCATTTCTTGTATTCTGTTGGTTATGCTTACCTCTGTAGTTCCTGTTTTCTTCCCTAAATTCTTCCTCTCCATTATTTCCTCCATTTGTGTTTTCTTTAATTTTTCTAGTTCTATCTTCAGGTCTTGAGTTGTTTTGTTTACTTCCTTCACCTGTCTGCTTGTATTTTCCTCTTTTTCTTTTAGTTCCTTCAACTCTGTCTCTTTGATTTCTTTCAGTGATTTAATTATTTCTTCTCTGAAGGCCACAAGCTGTTTGGCTGCATCTTCCCATATTTCTTCACGGATGGTCCTAATCTGCTTGTCTTTATCTTTCTCCATTTCTTTACGGATAGCCATGATCTGTTTGGTTTTATCTTCCTCTAATTCTTTACGTATTTTATCTGTTTCCTCTATTATTCTCTTCATCAACATAGATGTAAGGTCATCTTCTTGATTTTCTATTATGCTGCATTGTTCAGGGCTGTTCGCCCCTGGATGGCTGGGTTCTGGAGATGTCATATTGCTCTGTCTTTTGTTGGTTGAGCCTTTACGCTGACCTCTACCAATTGGGCTGATTTAGGTGTTGGCTGTTAGTTTCTGTGCTTCCTGGAGTCCTGAGGTAGGGAGTATCCCCTTGGCCAGAAGATTGTTTTTCCTGAAGGAGTCCTTCTCTGCTTTTTGGTTATGGTCACTGTATGGCCAGTGTTTCTCAGGAGTTGCCACTGCTCACCTCAGGTTTATAGCCCTGAGTAGTAGCTGTGGTCTATGTTAGGCAGGGGGGGGGGGATCTCCTCTTACCCATAGAATTTCTCAAGACAGCTGCCCCACTGCTGGGTTTCTTGTTATAAATTTAGTGTGCTGCTGCTCACTAAATTTCCATGTACAGTCCTTTTGAAGAAACTGCTGATTCCCTAGCTGTGGGGTTTTCTTCCAACAGGGAAACTCAGTCTGTTATTCTGGGGCGCACAGTTCTGTCCGGGAAAGTGGGAGGTGCACTCAGCAAGTCTCTGGGCCAAAGGCTGATTGCTCTGCTCTGGACCTGGAGAATGTGCACCTAGGTTGAGTTGGCGCCTGGGGGCACTGTTCTGGTCTGGAAACTGGGTGCCTCACTCTGGACCAGAAGCTGTGTGTCTCTGTCTGGGATGGCGGCTGCAGACACCGATCTGGTCCCGACGCTGTGGGTGCAGCCCCCCTGAAGGATCAGGGATTCCCACAGTTTTGGCAGTCTAGCCAGGGACAACTGGCCGATCCCTGGCACAGTATCTGAGGGCTGCTGTAATGGCTCTTCGGCTCCTGCAGGTCCGAGGATGCAGCTGTGTGTCCCAGTGCCCCAGGGGAACTCAACAATGGCGGCAGAGCACAACGCTCCTGCCTGCACTAGAGTCTGCGTGAGTCCAGGAAGTGTTTTGGTGCTGGGTGTCCTAAGTGTTAGAGCTGCTGACCCCCTCCGCTGGCGGTTTCCTCCGGCCAGAGACACGCAGTCTGGTGCCCTGGTGCCCTGGAGCCCACAGTTCTATCTGAGGCGGCGAATCACGCGTGCAGACTGGGCTCCGTGCAGGAGCCTGGGTTCCCGGCTCTGGGTCCGCGCTGGCTCTTGGGGTACCCGCGGAACCCGAGTCTTTTCCAGGGGATGTCTGGGTAACCTGGGGTCGGTCCCAATTGTTTCCTGCTCCGTGGGGTTATCTCTCGACTGGGAAATCCAGTCTATGGTGTTGTGGGCCCACAGTTCAGTCTGGGACAATGACCAGATCACGCTGGCGTGTAGCCCCGGGCTGAAGACCAAGAGCCTGGTGGAACCGGGATCTCTTCCTTGGTTTAGCCGGGTGAGTTAAAGCTGATTGAATCCCCCACCGTGGGGTATCCTCTCACCTGAGAAACACAACCACTTGTGTTTTATGGCCGCGAGTTCTGATTGCTGGTCACTGTGCCAATCCTGTTGTGCTGCTCCTCAGAATGAGAGTCCTCCCGGAGCTGCCATCTTGCCCCGCCTCAAGTTAGGTGATTTTTGAAAATGTGTGAGGATATCTTGATAAAATAAACAACTTGATATGAAACGTAGTTTAAATTTTTATTTAATCAAATACTATGATTCATTTAACAAAACAAAAGAAATACTTTGCCCTATGAAACTCACATTCTACCAAAAATATAAGGAAGATATCATGACAATGTTCTCTGAACCTCCTGATAGAAGAGAAAAGGCAATAATTTCTTCAAATCAATCCAGGGAAACACCATTTGTTTAGATACCAAAATATACTTACTACAAATTTTAACAATCAAATATTTTTATGAACAAAATTCAAAAGCTTTAAACAAAGCGTTTGGCATTCAACTCAATAACATGTAAACTCCAAAATAAAAGGTGATTTAATCAGTACAATTAGAATGAAGTAGACTCTAAGACATGAGCACTGCAAGGTGTTCTGTAAGACCTTTGTTAACATTCAGCATTCTTAATTTTTACACAGTGCCTAAGAACAGGCTGAGAAGTTATTTTCGGTCGTTGAACTATGTTGGTTAGAATGGAAGTAGAGAAGAGCTTCATAGCAGTATGTAGAAAAGGGAGAGGTTGTAATTAATATGTAATTAAGCATCTCCAAAAGCAGAGACATGAATAGCTAGTGAAACACTCCTTTTTGTAGCAGAAATATAGGCAATCTGTAATTATCCCATGTTTGTGTAGATGAATGAACCAATGTAATTAATTACAAACTTTCAATGGATTTATTTTTTGGCCTTTAATAAAAGGGAAAATGTTATGAATCAACAAGGATAACACCATGCTAAGTCAAATAAACTGGATAAAGAGTAGAAACGTATGATTCTAAATAAAGATGCACTTACAGCAGCCAAATTCATAATGGCAGAAAGTAGGGGAAGTGGATCAGGTGTTAGGGTATATAAGAAGGAAGAGTCAGTGTTCAGTGAAGTTTCAGTTTTGGCAGACAGGAAGAGATATAAAGACAGCTTTGAGAAGCACAGAACAACATAAATGAATTTGATAACAATAATTTATGCTCCAAAAATTTCAAAATGTATAATGTTTTTGCTGTGCACAATTCACAAGACCCCAAAAGATTACCAGGAGTCGAGTCACTTGCAAAACACATCAAGATCTTTTTATTACAAGCTCAGTTTTGGGCTCACACCCTCACTGAGGCAGTGATTGAAGTAGAGGCTTGAGCTCAGTGTAGGTTAAGTGATTTATAGATCCCAGTCCCTCCAAGCCTGCCCAAAGCAGGGGAATTTCAGCCTGGCAAGCATCTATTTGAAACACAAAAGGGGATGTTGCATTTTTAACTGATTGGCTGTGGGAAGGTGCCAAAAACATTAAAGGTCTGGCTTCTTTTGTTTGGTCATCTCTAGTGGAGAGGGGCGATCTGGGCTGGTTTCAAGGCAACTGTATCTCTAATGGGCAGGAAAGAATGCAGTAAGTCTGGTTCCTCTTAGCAGGTGGCTGGACATGTCTCCACCTGTCTGGACTTTATTCAGGCTTGTGCTTTAAACTTTAATCCAATAACTCCCCCCCCCCAAAAAAAAAACTCCTAATCTTTAATTCTTTGGTCTCTCATTACCTTGTCTTTTGCCCTACTATACATGTAGTAAATGGAAAAATTTTAAATTGACTAAAGTTATAATGAATAAATACATGTTTTAGTTTGTTCATATAATTGAATTGTTAATTAATTGTTAATTAACAAATTTGTTTGATACTCCCCCTTTTAGTGAACTACGGGTAAGGGTAGTTCAATGGAAGGTAGTACTGGGAAGAGTTGAGCGAGGGGCCTACAATCAAGATATAAAATGAATAAACTGTAAAAAAATTTAAAATAAAACAAAGTGTGGGGGGCGCTCCAAAATGGTGAGGACCAACATGTACCATATCTGAGGGTCAGAGGATCTGAAACTCTAAAACTGGTGAGTGGAAGGGCAGCTGAAGCCAGAACACTGACATTGAGGTTTCCTGGGAAAGAGTGGACAACCTATGAGCTGGGATAGTTTGGATCCAGGTCACCCATACACATCCCCAAGGTCTGAGAATGACAGCCTTTCAACCCCCTCCTTGCCTCAAGCATGTGCCTCCCTGCTCAGTGGAGGAATCAGTAGTCTACCCAAGCAGGAGCCTCCCAGCTCTGTGACTGAGATGGCAGAGGCGGCACCAAGTACAAGCTCAGGGCCTGCCATGGCTGGTTCACCCTCCAGCAGCCAAATGGAGGACACCGCTGACAGATCTCCTACACTTTCATTTGTTCCTATGGGCCCAAATCTGAGAGTAGGGAACACTTTGGGGACAAGGGAGGAACCTCTGTGCTGTCCACCTAGGTCTGCAAGCAAGGGAGTACATCTACGACTGAGAGCATGCAGAGCCCCAGATCCAGGGTCCCTCTATGCTAGCAGCCAGAATCGGATCCATCAAACTCACACCCCTACTGTGAGCAACATAGGGATCCCTGGGAGAGCATTCTCAACATTGAAGCCCCTGTTCTGTGGGTCTCTCTGTAGAGTCCAGGCAAAAAATTCCTGGGGCCAATATGGTTCAGCTCTGGCAGGTCTGAATGTCTGGAGGACAGTAGGACAGGTCTTTGGGACACTGACACAATCAGAGCACCTCTGCATGATCACTGCACCCTCAAATCCGCCAAGCTCCCCCCACCTGTGCTTAAGCTCTACCTTTCCAGGCATCTACAATCTCTAGCACCAGGTCCTACAAGGCATACTTCAATGGACACGACCACACTTGCACACATGGCCTGCAATCTTTCTCCCTTAACTACAGCTTAAACACCAACATCTACTTTCAAACTAGTAGACCTCTCTCATCTTCCTGAAGAATACTCCAGACCTCAGAAACAGATGAACCCAGTCTGAAATGCAAGCTCCAGGAACAAACAGAAAAAGTTATGGATCATCAGATGGCTAGAGGCTGGCGTAAGAACAAATCCAACACAACTCAACACATCATGGCTTCACCAGCAACCATACAAATCAACGGATATTTTAATTCATTGGAAACACAGGAAAACTATCTCGAATCTATGCTTACACAGTTATTAGAGACACATAAATAGGAAACAAATAAAGCTCTCAAAGAAATACGGATAAATTCAGCCAAACAAATAAAGGTACATATAGAGACACATATAGAGTCATAGAGAGAGGAAACAAACAAAAAATAGAGGCCATCCTACAGACAGGAAACTAAATACAATCTAATTAAGGAAATGGTGCAAGACATAAAAACAGAATTAGAATCAATAAAGAAACACACATAGAGAAACTCCTGGAGATGGATAACCTAGTGAAGAGATCAGAAACCACAGGAGTAAGCATCACCAACAGAATTCAAGATATGGAGGAGAGACTCTCAGGCACAGAAGACATAACTGAAGAAACCAATATATCTCCTCCCCCCAAAAAGACATAAAATCAGAAAAGGTACTGACACCAAACATACGAAAAATCAAGGAAAACATAAAAAGACAAAACCTAAGAATAATGGGAATAGACAAAAAAGAAGATTCCAGGCTCCAAGGTCCAAAAGATAGTTTCAAGAAAACAATAAAAGAAAATTTCCCCAACTTAAAGAAACAGGTGGCCATTAAAAAAAAAAAAACAACAACAACAACAAAAAAACCTCATATCACATAATAGTCAAAACACTAAATCTACAGAAAAAAGAAAAAAATATTAAAAGCAGCAAGGGAAAAAGGCCAAGTAACATAATATAAAGTTAGACCTTCTCAACATATAAAGGTAGACTTCTCAACAGAAACTATGAAAGCTAGAAGGGCCTGGGCAGATGTCATGCTGACTCTAAGAGACCACAGATACCAACCCAGACAACTATACCCTGCAAAGCTTTCAATAAACATAGATGGAGAAAACAAAAATACTCCATGACAAACCTGAACTTAAACAATATCTACACAGCAACGCAGCCCTACAGAAGACACTAGAAAGAAAACTCCAATCTAACAAAATCAACTACACGCAAGAAAACACAGGATTTAGATAACTTTACAAAAGAAAACAAGCTCAAAAACACAGCATTACCACCAACTTCACAATAAAAGAAACTAACATCCATTGGTCACTATTATCTATCAACATCAATGGACTCAACTCTCAAAAAAAAAAAAAAAAAGACACAGGCTAGCCAAATGGTTGCAGAAACAGGATCCAACATTTTGCTGCATCCAAGAAACACACCTCTGCAACAAAGATACACACTACCTCAGAGTAAAGAGCTGGAAAAGGGCTTTTCAAGCAAACGGTCCCAGAAAACAACCTGGAGAAACCACTCTGATATGTAATAAAATAGACTTTCAACCAAAATTAATCCAAAAAGATGATGAGGGGCACTTCATTTGCATCAGAGGAAAAATCCACCAACCAGAAGGACTGTCACTGGCCAGCAGTGACACCTGAATACCACCTGAGAGAGGGCTGAGAGAGAGAGGCAGGGTGACACAAAGAAGGACACCAAGTCTACATGCTGATGCAAGTGTCGATTTAGTGGATATCAGGTTAACACTTAAGTAGGTAAAAAAGTACAAGCAGTTTCTCACATAGGAGCTTTACTTGGTCAAAACATAGGAGAGCTCACTCAAGGTGAGCCTGCTGTCTGGTTACTATGGTTGCACAGAGTTTCTCAGGGTCAGAGCAGTCCGCTGTAGGACCACCAAGGTCAGTTTATGAGAAACTGGACTTTGGAAAATAGCCAAAGCCAAGAGGCCGAATTCCACTGCTCAGATGCCATTAACTCCAAATTTGCCATTAACTCCAAAAGGGCTGCCACAAAGAACATCACATTCTTTGACATCTATGCCCCAAATACAAGAACACCTGCATTTGTAAATGAAACATTATTAAAGCTTAAATCACACATCAATCCCAACACCTTAATAGTGGAAGACTTCAACACTCTACTCTCATCAATAGACAGATCATCTAGCCAGAAACTAAATAGAGAAATAATGACACATACAGAAGTCCTAAATCAAAAGGGCCTAACAGATGTCTACAGAACTTTTCACCCAAACTCAAAAGAGTGTAACTTCTTCTCAGCACCTCAAGGAACTGTCTCCAAATTTGACCACATAGTAAGGCACAAAGCAATCCTCAACAAATACAAAAAGATTGAAATAATCCCTTGCATCCTATCAAACAAACATGGCCTAAAAATAGACCTGTTGTTCTAAAAATAGAACAACAATAGTAAAAACAAAAAGCCTACATACACAAGGAAACTGAACTACTTGAAACTCAATGACAGCTGGATCAGGGAAGAAATTAAAAAGAAATTAGAGACTTTCTAAAATTCAATGAAAATGAATATACAACATACCCAAACTTATGGGAAACAATGAAAGCAGTGCTAGGATGAAAGTTCATAGCACTAAGTGCCTTCAGAAAGAAGTTCTAGATACAAAAAACTTAAGGACACAACAAAAAGCCCTAGAAAAGAAAGGGAGTTAGAGAGATGGCTCAGTGGTTAAAAGAATTGTCTGCTCTTCCAGAAGACCCAGGTTCAATTCCCAGCAACCACATGGCAGCTCACAATTATCTGTAACTCCAGTTTGAGGGAATCTGACAACCTCACGCCTATAAAATAAAATTAAATAAATTATAAAAAAAACCTAGAAAAAAAGCAGACACAATCAAGAGGAGTAGACTATTAGAAATAATTAAACTGAGAGTTGAAATCAATGAATTAGAAAGAAATAAAACAATTTAAAGAATCAATAAAACCAAGAGCTGGTTATTTGAGAAAATCAACAAGATAGACAAACCCTTAGCCAAATTAACTAAAAGGCAGAGAGACACTATCCAAATAAGCAAAATCAGAAACAGAAAGGGGAATATAATGACAGGTACTGAGTAAATCCAAACAATCATTAGGTCTTACTACAAAAGTCTATATGCCAGAAATTGGAAAACCTAAATGAAATGAACAATTTTCTTGATAGATTCCATTTACAAAATTAAATCAAGATCAGGTAAATAGATTATATAGTCCTATGTCCCCCAAGGAAATAGAAGTAGTCACAACAAGTCTCCCATCTAAAAAAGGCCCAGGGCCAGATGGTTTCAGTGCAGAATTCTACCAGAGAATTAAAGAAGGGCTAACTCTAATACTCTTCAAACTATTGCACAAAATAGAAACAGAAGGAATATTACCAAGCTCATTCTACGAGGCCATAGTCAACTTGATAACTAAACCACACAAAGACTCAACAACAAAAAAAAGAGAACTTCAGACCTATCTCTCTTATGAACATTGATGCAAAAATACTCAATAAAATACTTGCAAACGGAATCCAAGAACACATCAAAGATATCATCCACCATGACCAACTAGACTTCACCCCAGGCATGCAGGAGTGGTTCAATATATGGAAATCCATCAATGTAATCCACCACATAAACAAACTGAAGGAGAAAAACTACATGATCCTCTCCTCAGATGCCGAAAAAGCATTTGACAAAATCCAACACCCATTCATTTTTAAAGTCTTGGAAAGATCAGGGATACAAGGCACATACCTAAACATACAAAAGGCAACATGGAACAAGCCTATAGCCAATATCAAACTAAATGGAGAGAGACTTAAATCAATCCCATTAAAATCAGGGACAAGACAAGGCTATCCATTCTCTCCATATCTCTTCAACATAGTACTTGAAGCGCTAACTGGAGCAATAAGAAAACTAAAGAAAATCAAAGGGATATAAATATGAAAGGAAGAAATGAAAATATCACTATTTGCAGATGATATGATAGTATATATGAGTGATCCAAAAATTCTACCAGAGAACTTCTTCAGCTAATAAACACCTCCAGAAAAGTGGCCGGATATAAAATTAGCACACACCCCCACCAAATCAGTAGCCTGCGTGTATATGAAAGACCAAAGGGCTGAGAAAGAAATTAGGGAAACAACACCCTTCACAATAGCCACAAGTAACATAAAGTACCTTAGTCTGACTCAAACTAAGCAAGTGAAAGAACTGTTTGAAAAGAAACTTCAAGTCTCTGAAGAAAGAAATTGAAGAAGACATCAGAAGATGGAAAGATCTCCCGTGCTAATAGATCAATAAGCTTAACATAGTGAAAATGGCCCTGCTACCAAAAACAATCTACAGATTCAATTTAATTCACATAAAAAACCAACACAATTATTTACAGACCTTAAAAGGACAATTCTCAGTTTTATACAGAAAAATAACAACAACAAAAACAGAATGCTAAAACAACCCTGTACAACCACGGATCATCTGCAGGTATCTCCTTTTCTGATCTCAAGCTACAGTACAGAGCAACAGTAGTGAAAACAGCATGGTACTGGCATAGAGAGAATGGTAGATCGATAGAATTGAATAAAAGATCCAGAAATAAACCCACAAACCTACGGATATTTTATTTTTGATAAAGAATCCAAAACTATACAATTTAAAAAGACAGCATTTTCAAAAAATGGTACAGGTCCAACTGGACGTCTACATGTATGAAATGCAAATAGAACCATATTTATCAGCCTGCACAAAATTAAATCTAAGTAGTCCAAAGACATCAACATAAAACCAGACATGTTAAATATACAAAGAAACAATAGGAAAGAGGCTTGAACTCATTGGCACAGGAGACAACTTCGTGAACTAATAGCACAGGCTCTAAGATCAACAATCAGTAAATGGGACCTCATGAAACTGAAAAGCTTCTGAAAAGCAAGAGACACTGTCATCAGAACAAAACGACAGCCTACAGACTGGGAAAGGACCGTGACCAACCCTATATCTGACAGAGGTCTAATATCCAGAATATATAAAGAACTCAAGAAAATAAACAGCAACAAATCAAGGAATCCAATTAAAAAATGGAGTACAGTGTTAAATAGAATTCTCAATAGAGGAATATAGAACGGCAGAGAAACACTTAGAGAAATGCTCAGCATCCTTAGTCATCAGAAAAATAAAAATCTAAATGACACTGAGTTTTATCCTTATAACAATCAGAATGGCAAATATCAAAAACTAAAATGACAACACATACTGGGGAGGATGTGAAGAAAGGGGAACTGTCCTCCATTGCTGATAGGAATGGAAACTTGTGCAACCACTTTGGAAATCAATCTGGCACTCTCTCAGAAAATTAGTAATAGTGGTACCTCAAGATCCAGCTATGCTACTCCTAGGAATATATCCAAAATATGCTCAAGGATACAAAGCAAGGACATTTGCTCAACCGTGTTTGAGTCACCTTCATTAGCAATAGCCAGAATCTAGAAACAATCCACATGTCCTGCAACTGAGAAATAGATACAGAAAATACGGTATATTTAAATACTGGAATACTACTCAGCAATTAAAAAATAAAGAAAACATGAAATTTGTAGGCAAGTGGTGGGAACTAGAAAAGATTATCCTGAGTGAGGTAACCCAGAAGCAGAAAGACACACATGGTATATACTCACTTATAATGGATATTAGACATATAATATAGGATAAACATACTAAAATCTGTACACCTAAAGAAGCTAAGCAAGAAGGAGCACCCTGGGCAAGATGATCAATCCTCATTCAGAAAGGCAAATGGACTAGACCTCGAAAGAGGGAGAAAACAGGGAACAGGAGAGGAGCCTAACACCGAGGGCCTTAGGAAGACTGCCCAGCAGGGTATCAGAGCAAATGCTGAAACTCATAGCCAAACTTTGGGCAGAGTGCAGAGGATCTTATGAAAGAAGGGGGGATAGAAAGACCTAGAGCTCCACAAGGAGAGCAACAGAACAAAAAAAAAAAAATCTGGGCACAGGGATCTTTTCTGAGACTGATATTCTAAGGATCATGCATGGAGATAACCTCGAAGCCTTGCAGCCCTGCCATGTAGCCCATGGCAGCTCAGTCTCCAAGTGAGTGTCCTAGTAATGGGAACAGGAACTGTCTCTGACATGGCTGGCTGGATCTTTAATCACCTCTCCCTGAGTGTGTGTGGGGGGGAGGGGGTGCAGCCTTACCAGGCCACAGAAAAAGAAGATTCAGACAGTCCTGATGAGACTTGATAGGCTAGGGTCAGATGGAAGGGAAGGAGGACCTCCCTTATCAGTGGACAGGGTAGGAGGATGGGAGGATGGGAGGAGAAAAGGGATGGAGCATGGCATTGGGAAGGGATGAGGGAGTGGGCTACAGCTGGGATACTAAGTGTATAAACTGTAATAAATAAAAAAATAATATGATACAACGTCAAAATATAAAAATTCACTAAAACTTTATGAATTGCCAACAAAATTTCAGAAACAAAGGACAAAAGGAAACCATTTCAAGGTCAAAAATATCAAACAACTATAAAATAGTGTGAAATACAACCAGAAATTATGTGAAATACTATCTCTCAAAAACTATTAACCAAGAAATCAAAGGAACAAATTATGCATATAGCTCTGTAAAAAACATAAAATTTCCTGTAATTCTAGATTCAATCCTAATCAAACATTCGACATGTGTGTTTTTAATGCTAAAATGAGTCCCAAAATATATTTTGGAGACCATGGACTACAACACTCACAAAGTCTGTACTGAATATCTAGTTCTGCTAAGTGCCACAAGTTATCATAAAGTCCTCTATTGAAGAGAACAGGTATTTAGGAGGGGTTTAAAAACCAGAGCAAACTCCTGGAACTGTCCATAGGTATTCTTGACTTAGTAGAAATCATCCTACAGACTTTGGAAAACTGTTCTTATCTACCTGACCTTCACATATTGAAGACATACCGGCTGTATCACTGTATCTATCAAGAAAATAGTCATACACCCAACAAAAATTTATATAGTATATACCAGTGATTATGAACAAGATGCTTATCTTTGCTTTGATTCTAAGATCCCTAAACAATAAATGTTCAGGATGGGAATCTTCAGCCTGTAACATTTGATCATCACACCTTCTTTCAAAGGAATATTATGCATACCTGACAAGAGACAATGCCAAGTGACTTCATTGACATCATTGGCAGTCTAGTGAAGACAACACACAGCAGACCACAGAAGACAGAAAAGAGAATATGCTGTATAATCCCGTTTAGGTGAAACTCTGCCATGACATTTCACAAGTCTTGTTGAAGGACTGGAATTATGACTGAAATTAAAGGTATTATCATCAATATAAGATCTTAATAATTAGGATAATGGCGGAAGAGCATATGCTATCTAGGTAGTTTCACTACTTGACATGTTAATTTTGATCTTTTAAAGTTGCCTTATTTTTTGAGATTGTAATCATTTTCCCCACTTTTTTCTCACTCCACGCCTTTCAATGTAGTTCCTCCCTTTACTCTTTTTCCAATTCCTGGCCTCTTTTCAATTAATTGTGGGTATGCTAAAATAGACGTAGAAGTTCTGATAATCAAATATTTTTACAAACACAAATGAAAAAATCATAAACAAATATTTGACGTTCAAGACAATAGCATGTTAAATGAAATGATGTGGTGTGTGTGTGTGTGTGTGTGTGTGTGTGTGTGTGTGTGTGTGTGCATTCTTATTCCTAAATACATAAAAAAATAACAGCTACTGGCATCTTTAGTGGTAAAGAATAATGGATGAATGACAAAAATCTGCCTGTTTAGTTTAATTAATACTTCCCAAGAAATAGTTTTTTTTTTTTAAATGTAGAAAGTATGAGCTATCAAGTTATATGGCTGTCAAAAGAATGCTTAAAGGTATTTAAATAGTATGAAGGACTGTTAGTGTGCTTTACTGAAACCCTTTGCTGTGTTATCCTCTGGCTTTTAAAGGAGCTGAAAGACTTTAGTAGGGATTTATTGGTACCTGAAAATGCAAAAGCTCTAAAATGTCATCTTTTTTTTTTTTTTTTTTTTCTCCAGAAATGGAGTTAGGTTTCACAGAAAATGGTTGGAGAGAAAATTTTAAGTGCATTTCTTCTTACATGGATGCCTCCTTTACATTATTTAATTGTGGGCAAACGTTCTGAATTTCCGGTCCAGTTAGGCGACTTTGTAGCCTCTCGTCTCTTTCTTATCTGATGTACCTACCACCCCACAGCCATGGGTGCTGAGAGATTCCTGCTTTCATTGTGTTAGAGCTAAAGGTATACAGCACAGAGTGTACATATGTAATTCTTTAGGCTCCGTACAAAATAAACAGAGATATGACCGGACATGAATAGTGGGAACAGGCAGAGAGAAACAGAGCATTACTCTCTTACTTAATAAAGTGACTTAGTCATACCTACTGCCAGTGTAGAAAGTACTGAGATCACAATTCAGATATTCTGTCCTGTTGGTTCACAAGCCCTTATCCCTAACAAGACTACTTTCGTACAAAGCGTTATTAGGCATCACAATCTCACTGTTCATGTGAAGTTCGCCTTATTTGTATGCCAGCTGATAGTCTCCAATACAGGCATAAAACAAACAGACAAACAAACGCTGATGCTTTCACAACTTAAGACAAAGGATAAAAATGGAAAATAGCAGTATTTCCTTAATAAGAATATGCACTTAAAAACAAAGACATGTTTCTCCATTCCCACTTTTAACCTAATGTTATAGGCAGCCAGCCTTATGAAAGCCACTGGGTTAGAATATTGGAAATCATTTTCGATGAAGTGGAATGATGCATGACTTAAATTATAACCCCCTCCCCAGATTCCCAGTGTGTTCTGGAACAATAGGAGGGAGAAGTCAAGTTAAGAATGCCTTCATTAGTTTAACAACCAGAAATATGTTCCATCCTCCCAGGCAAACCTATGGAGGGTTAAGCTGATCTGCTGTGTTGAGCAGACAGAGGGCTCCTCACCAACAGCATCTGCTGGGGACTGGGGAAAACTATTTTCTGTTAATAGATTCCATTTTCCATTTTTACTTCTTATAGTGTGCAAACTCTTAAAGAAATGATGCATTGCATGGAAATTCAGCCACAGCTGAGAGTACAAATAAGGAAAGAAAAACAAAATCATAAAAGACATTAAAAGGTACATTTCAGAGCAAGTTTACTCAGTATCTTGGGCAATGAAGCATTCATGTTTTCAATTTTAACAGAGGGATAGAAAAATATGAAAACAAAGTACTTCCTAGGGAAAAGATACCCTTCACGTGCCCGAGAAAAGTTGGTTATTTTAAAACTTTTCCCCTTGAGAGAGAGGGAAGTTGTGTAGCTGTGGATTTTAGCTCTCTCCTGAGGGTCGGCATGCTGGTACTCTCTGTGTGGGAGGTAAAAGTTTGCTGAACTGTTTGTGGAAGATAGAGCATGCGGCGGATGTTGAGAGAAGTAGATGGAGTATCACCCAGCTCAGTGTTCTTTGTTACATTGTGCCCTCCCACCCATCCTCAAGTTATGTTTGATTTGGGGACCATCGGCTCCAACCAACTCTCTAAAAACAGAACATGTTTCCGGAAATGTGCACGCTCCTGACCTTCACAAGTGTTTGGTTTTCTCTATAGAATTATAGCATGTTGCACTAAGGTTCACCAAATGCAGCAGTGGTAACTAGGAACAATTTGCTTTATTTTTTAATGCTTTCATTATTATTGTGTATTACAGTTTACTCAATTTGTATCCCAGCTGTGGCCACCTCCCTTATCTCCTCCCAATCCCACTCTCCCTCCCTCTCCTACCCCTATGTCCTTCCCCTAATCCACTGATAGGGGAGGTCCTCCTCCCTTTTTACCTGACCCTAGTCTATCAGGTCTCATCAGGAGTGGCTGCATTTTCTTCCTCTGTGGCCTCACAAGGCTGCACAATGCAGGATGAGGAAAGCAGAGAGCCTACCATTGAGTTCATGCCAGAGTCAGTCCCACTTGGAGACTGAGTCTATGGGTTACATCTGAGCAGGGGTTTTGGTCCTTTCCATGCATGGTCCTTGGTTGAGGTATCAGTCTCTCAGGGCCCTGTTTTTTGTTTGCTTGTTTGTTTGTTTGTTTGTTTGTTTTGTTTTGCTCTGTTGGTCTCCTTTTGGAGCTCCTGTTCCCTCCAGGTCTTTCTATCTCCCCCTTCCTTCATAAAATTCCATTCATTCTTCCCAAAATTTGGCTGTGAATCTCAACATATACTTCAATACCTTGATCAGTATAGTCTTTTAGAGGCCATCTGAGGTAGACTCCTGTCCCGTTCCCTGTCTTCTCCTGCTTCTGAGAGGCCCTTGGTTTTTAAATAAGTTTCACTTGTAAGATATCTGAACATTTGGAAGCATGCACTAGCCAATCTCCATTTTCTAAATGAGTAAGTTCCCTACTATGAGAAAGTACATTACTTGTGTTTATATAAACAATCAGCAATACCTTAATTAAGGACACTGTTAGACCTAATGTATCTACATACTTAGAGCAACCAGGTTCATAGTTCTCATTTATTCCACATGTGAGCCAAATGTATTCAGGAATAACATTTTTATTAAAAATGACAGTCTATGTTCCTGAAATTTTATTAGGTGGCAGATACTGTGCTTGGGGCTTCATAGATACTACCTCAGCACATGTGATCAGAAACTCAGTAAGAATACAACCTCAAGTAAAAAAGTAGTGTTTTACAGATCAAGTAGCACCATACCCGTGATTTGAACCTAGATTAGTTCAAATATGGAGTGGGTATTAATCAACTATATTCTATATAATAAACTAAGGGAAGTGAATAAAGCCTTTTCAGGGCAGCAACTTTCCCTGACCTGGAACAACAGGTCACTGAGTGCCAAAGACAAAAAGCTAGATTGACTAAATTTAACCTCCTGTTCTTCACAGGATCCAAACTCACTGAGGGTGTCCTCCACTCTGGAAGAAGAAGATGGGGACATTGCTAGTGCCGCTGTACAGGCATCTGAAATGAACAACTACTTCTCTGAAAAAGAAAATGGAAGGTTTTATTTTTCTGGCTCAGTCGCAAGAATAATATTAAAAAATGTTTTCAGAATTTCAATGGGAAATCTGCATTTCTCGTAAAGAATGTCATATCAACATATAGATCACATGATGATACCCTAATCGACATTATGTTCTGATAACAGTTACTATAGGAAAGGTCAATGGCAAGTGGATTAAAGAAATAAGCTGATGCTTGTTGGGTTTGACTTTACTGGGACTTGACATTTTACCTCTTAGCATCATCTATGGAGTGGGAATTAAAGTAAAACATCTTTCACAGTAGTTTTGTAGTTAATATGGTGTCAACATCTTACAAATTTGATTTAATTCTTCTACACAGCACTTGTAAATCATATCAGTTTAGACACCATCAGTAAGTACAACTGGAACTCCTCAATCTGCAATTAAATAAAGCAAGGGAAAACATGGGATCTAAAATATAGCAACTACTCGGTAATAAACAGATCGAGCCAAAGCTGTGCTTCTGGGTGCTCACTGGATTTAAGCAACTATTGTTAACAATGAAAGAAAAGTGAAAGGACTGGTTGAAGCTCTCGACTTGAAAGTGTCAAGATGACACTTTCCACTCAGTCCATCAATGTGATTTTCAAAAAGATTTGTAAAGATTGTGGTGTGGTGCACAATGCAATCTCATTCAGGATGCTTAAAATTTTACATTATATATGGATGGATCCAATTTCTTGGCATCATAAAAACAGCTCAGGAAATTAAACTTTTCTCCATGTTGGCACACCAAAGGTTTCCACTTCCCCTGATTCTCCTATGTACTGTTTGTTCTGTGATTAATGACAGCTAATTTTTAGTGTTATCTGGAAATATATTGATTTTCTCGGCAAAAACATAATTTACTGGGTTGATATCCCTTCATATAGCAGAGACTTTAAATAATCTTGAGCAGAAAGAAAGCAACAATAGTTGACTCACTTCACTTATTTTTACATATCACAAAAGCCAAGCTCCCAAATATACACACTGTCACAACCTTAGTACTTTAAAGCACAGCCAAAAAAAGAAAAGAAAAAAAATGTTTCTATAAACTCTAATAAGAAATAACATGATAGTAAAGAGCAATCAAAAAAAGAAGAAAAACATTCAAGAACCTCTAAACTGCTGAGTTCTTTTTAAATCTCTCATAGTTTTCCAAACTTATTTATTTGTCTAGCAGCTAGGAAATTGTGTCTTGCCTAATGTTCATCCCATATTTACTTTCTAACAATGTCTGTATGTGAACATCCTCATGCTATCATAAACAATCTTTGTAAATGAAATTATAATTTGTGTAAGAATTTTGTTTGATTCTGATGCCCAGTTTCCTAAAGGAAAAAAAAAATATATTTCTTGTAATAACTAGACTTGGTTTTGTTAAGCATGAGCACACATAGTAAATGTGCAAATAAATGTATGGAACAAGACTGTAGTAGTGTGAAAATTACTTATTTGACAATTAATTAGCACATTTTATTGATGCCTTCAGTTCTTGAAAAACTCATGGGAACAAATTGAAGCAATTTATTTACAAAACACAAAAATGTGCACATGGATGGCATTTGTTGCTTATAACTTTCTGCAGTAAGACTTCTCTGGACAGTTCAAAATAAAGAAAAAAGAGAATATGTAAAGTGAAAACACTGAAATAAAACTAAGTTTCCTGTAAAAGACATTTGACCCAGGAGTTGACATGTAGTCACCTGAAAATTATATATAAAAGAAGAGCATTGCATGCTGAGAGAAAAGTTGGGAGTTGGGTAAATGTGGATGAAACTGGAGAGTGGGGATTACAAGCATAATTTCAAATGGGTAAAATGCATGATGAGCCATACAGAGAAACACACAATCTATTGTAATTCTAGCTCCAAAGGGACACAACACTGTCATGGCCTCTATGGGCACCTGCATACACATGCATACACCTATGCAGACATGTAGAGACACAAGCAAAAATAAAATATTTTAATCAAAATGAACAACATATACAATGAAAGCTTATCACTGCCCACAAATACTGAACGGTAAGTAAAATAAGACAGTTAATAATCATTGTTGCTTTGAAATTTCTTTAACAATAAACTCATTCTGGATATATAACTTAATATTCAGTTCATTTTTTTTTTCTCTTTGGGAAATTCTTCCTAGGACATGTCATGAGAAAGGTAAATCATATGGCCCAGTTTCAAGTCTGTAGAGCCAGAAATAGATGCTATAGAACACTCTGGATGAGCCTTCAATACGTACTTTTGGTTTTGGTAGTTTTGGTACTGGGGATCGCTTTTTGACCTATTATCCTAATATGGACACTCATCAGTTTAATAGTATTAATGAAACAACCTCAGTACTGAGAAAAATGTACAAGAGGAAAGTGTAAATTCCCAGATATCACCATGGTGTTTTGAAAAGCATGTGTCAACACTATTTACTACAAAATCACAAATAATACAACAATAAATGAGAAAATAGAGTGAACAGGTAGTTGGCCAAAGAAGAAATATAAATGTCCAATCAGTACTTTTCAAAATTCAACATCCTAATCTGTCAGAAAAATGCAAATAGATGCATATTAATCATTCTGCACAAAAATAAGTCCAAGTGGATCAAAGACCTCATCATAAAACCAGACACACTAAACCTGTTAGAAGAAAATGGGAAAGAGCCTTGAACTCATTGGTACAATAGACAACTTCCTGAACAAAACACCAACAGCACAGGCTCTAAGATTAGCAATTAATAAATGGGAACTCATGAAACTGAAAAGCTTCTATAAAGCAAAGGACACTGTCATCAGAAAAAAGAATGACAGCCTACAGATTGGGAAAGGATCTTCACCAACCCTATATCTGACAGAGGGCTAATATCCAGAATATATAAAGAATTTAAGAAATTAAACACCAAAAACCAAGTAATCCAGTTAAAAAGGGGGATACAAAGCTAAACAGAGGAATATCAAATGGCAGAGAAACGCTTAAAAAAATGCTCAACCTCCTTAGTCATCAAAGAGATGCAAATCAAAACAAACCTGAAAATTTCTTTATACCCATCAGAATGGCTAAGATCAAAAAATCAGTGACAACACGTGCCGGAGAGGTTGTGGAGAAAGGAGAACATTCCTCCATTGCTGGTAGAAATGTAAACTTGTACAATCAATTTGAAAATCAATGTGGTACTTCTTTATACATTTAGGAATAGCGCTTCCTCAAGATCCAGCTCTAGCATTTCCAGGCATCTATCCAAAATATGTTCAAGTATGTAAGGACATTTGCTCAACCATGTTCATAGTGCCTTTATTCGTAATAGCCAGAACATGGAAACAAACCAGATGTCTCTCAGCTAATACAGAACGGATACAGAAATTGTGGTACTTTTACACAATGGAATACTACTCAGCAAATAAAAACCAGGAAATCATGAAAATTGCAGGTAAATGGTGAGATCATCCAGAAGCAGAAAGACACACATGGTATTTATCTCTTACAAGTGGATATTAGACAATATAATATAGGATAAACATACTAAAATCTGTACACCTAAAGAAGCTAAGCAAGAAGGAGGACCCTAGGTAAAACGCTCAATCCTCACTCAAAAAGGTAAAAGGGACAGACATTGGAAGAGGGAGAAAAGAGGTAACAGGACAGGATCCTACCATAGAGGGCCTTTTAAAGACTTTACCCAGCAAGGCATCAAATAAGATGCTGAAACTCATAGCCAAATTTGTGGCAGAGTGCAGGCAATCTTATGGAAGTAGGGGAAGATAGAAAGACCTGGAGGGAACAGGAGCTCCACAAGGAGAGCAACAGAACCAAAATATCTGAGCCTAGAGGTCATTTCTGAGACTGATACTCCAACTAAGTACCGGGCATGAAGATAAGCGAGAACCCATGCACAGATGTAGCTCATGGAAGCTCAGTCTCCAATTGGGTACCCTAGTAATGGGAACAGTGGATGTCTCTGACATGAACTCAGTGGCTGACTCTTTGATCACCTCCTCCTGATGGGGGGAAGTAGCCTTACCAGGCTACAGAGAAAGACAATCCAGGTAGTCCTTATGAGAACTGATAGGAGGACCTCCCCTATCCTTGAGGAGGGGCATGGCAGGAGGGAGGAAAAGGAGATTGGGTGGGAATCCCAGAGGCTATAACTGGGATACAAAGTGAATTAACTGTAATTAAAAAAACAAATTAAAAAATAAAATTAAAAAACAAGATAGTTTTAGGTTCTTTGGGTCTTGAAATAAATATATTGCTGAGGTAGTAACAAACTCATGACGACACTCTCAATCACTAGAAAATAAAATCTGTCTGGAAACTATCAACAAATAAAGGAGCAAAGAAAATCTGGTACATATATATAAACAACGTAATCAAATTCAGCCATAAAGAGCAATGAAATTATAACTTTTTCAGGAGATAAATGGGATTTAGGAGTCATTATAAATGCTGGCTGACATTTCCTTTTATATACAGAATTATACATGAATGTGTGTGTTTACATAATGAAACATGAAAGTGGCAAAAAAGATCATGAGGGATGGTGAAGCAAAACAGAGGGTAATTAAATACATGTAAGGAGAAGAAAGGCCTAATTGCTGAGACACATTGTGCCTGCAAGAATATGGCAGCAGTAGATGAAAGATTGCATTGTGAATAGGGAACACTTAATGACAAGGTCAATTGGTATACAACCACAAAATGTCATAATGCAACCCATTACTTTGTATAATAAATGTTAAAAAAAAAAAACCTCGGCCCAGGGGTCTTTTCTGAGACTGATACTCCAACCAAGGACCATGCATGGAGATAACCTAGAACCCCTGCATAGATGTAGCCCATGGCAGCTCAGTATCCAAGGGGTTGTCTAGTAAGAGGAACAGGGACTCTCTCTGACATGAATTCAGTGGCTGACTCTATCACCTTTCCTTGAGTGGGGTGAGGAGGAGGGGGGCTTACCAGGCCACAGGGTAAGAAACTTCAACCTGTCCTGATGAGACCTGATAGGCTAGGATCAGATGGAAGGGGAGGAGGTACTCCCCTATCAGTGGACTAAGGAAGGGGCATGGCATGAGAAGAGGGAGGGAGGACAGAGTTGGGAGGGGATGAGGGAAGGGGTTACAGCTGGACTATAAAGTGAATAAATTGTAATAAATAAAAATAAACAAATAAAAATCAATTTTAAAATTTATACACAAAGACTCATTTACCTTCTCGGTACCATGTGCTTTCCAAACTTCCTTTTCTGCGCTGGTATATTTCTAAGGAATCTAACCAAAAATAATTAAATCTTCAAAGACAAAGTGGAAAAAAGTCTTTACAACTTAAAATACTAAATAATAACTATTCACTTTTCTGCATCTGAATCACGAACAGGCTTGTACAAAGATGTATTACCAACATGCATGGCTTGGTTAGAGACACAGAAAGAGATTAATAAGCAAATTATAAATTACAGAGGTAAAAGAAGATACTTAAGATAAGAATGCTGAACACTGACAGATACTTGTCCATTTGTTATCTCTATATAAGCGTTTTAGCTATTCCTAGAACCTACTGATATAATAGTATCAGCAGCACACTGTTAAAATGTTTTTATTTATGAATGTGGCATACTGTGCTACACACATACACAAACATTTAAAGAATACACAACATATAGTAGCACATAAGAAATTTCATCATATCTGTTGGCCACATTGTCAAACACTGAATCATTACATGATTATTAGCTGGAAAAAAAAGGCTCATTTGTCTTTAGTTTAGTTGCAAGAAAATGGGAAAGAATATAAAAGGTGTTTCTTTCAAACTAACCTGTGCAATTCATCCCCATTTGATTGATGCTAAAATATTAAACTTAGATTTTGTGATCCCTAAAGTGCATGCAGCCTTTCAACCTGAAGCTCCAAAAACCCTGGAGATGTTTCCGTTCCCTCAGCAAAATGATAAACCTAGCATTACATTCTTATCTGTGCAGAAGTGAGTTGATTAACTAATGAGAGTACTCTGGTCAGGAATTGCTGTTTAACTTGCTGTATGCTATTTATTACTCTTGATTTGTTACCACAGGATACAGTGGCAGTCATAAAGACACCATCAAAAATGCAGATATATTTTACTCTTATGTGTAGCAGCCATATTTAATGGTGACTTAAACAGATATCTATATGGGCAAATATTTAAAGACATATTATTCTAAAATATCAAGAATTGTGAGTCATATGAAGTTTTTAAATTTATGAAATATAAAATTATATTTGAAATTGTTCTGTTTTGATTTTTGTTGCTGTGACAAAACACTAACCAGAACCAGATAAGGAAAAAAAGGGGGGATTTATTTTGATGACTTTGACAGGCCACAGTACTTCACTGAGGGAAGTTAGGGGAGGAACCTGGGCAGAAATGTGATGCAGAAACTATAGAAGAATTCTGTTTGCTGGTTGGATTGCAGTTCATACTCAGGTTTCTTATACAGCCCAAAGAATGATACTATTCACAGTGGCCTGAGCCCTACGGACTCGGTTAACAATCAGCTACTTCTCTACAGATTCACATATAGGCCAATATGTTCTGGACAGTCCCTCACCCAAGACTTTCTTCTAAGGTGACTCCAGCCTTTGTCCTCTCAACAATTAAAGCTAACTAATAAAGTGGACAAATGTCCAGTGGCCAAACTTATCTTGTCACAAAAAAAGGTACCTATAAAGGGTCTGAGTAATCCAAACTTATTTGTAAACATTATTTTTTAAATGTTACTCAGATGCTAAAAAGTCTGAAATATGTAGAATTCAACCATTCACAAGCCAAAACAACGAATATTTCAATTCTGTCTCTATTCATTTCTGTCCATAAATTCTGGTATAAACAATTTATCCTAGGTGATGCCTTCTGAATACTCTGCAATAAGAATCTACTTCTTTTTTTGTTTGTTTTATTTTTCTTATTAGTTACATTTTGTTAGCTCTGTGTTCCAGCTGTATCCCGCTCCCTCATTCCCTCCCCAACCCCACACTCCCTCCCTGATCTCCTCCCTGCCCCTTTCCAAGTCCACTGATAGGGGAGGACCTCCTCCCCTTTCATTTGACCCTGTTTTATCAGGTATCTTCAGGGCTGGCTGCAAAGTCCTCCTCTGTGGCCTAACAGGACTGCTCCTCCCCTTGTGGGGTGGGGACGTCAAAAAGCCTGCCCTTGAGATCCTGTTAGAAATAGTCCTTGTTCTCCTTACTTTGGAAAACTACTTGGGTACTGAGCTACCACGGGCCACTTCTGAGCAGAAGTTCGAGGTTATATCCATAGACGGTCCTTGGTTGAGTGTCAGTCTCAGAAAAGACCCTGTGCCCAGATATATTGGTCCTTGTAGAGCTCCTATCCTTTCCATATCATACTAACTCCCTTTCTTTCATATGATTCCCTGCACTCTGCCGAGGATTTGGTTATGAGTCTTAGTGTCTGCTTTGAAACAATGCTAGGTAGAGTCTTTCAGATGCCTTTTGCGGTAGACTCCTGTCATACATTCAATGCACATCCCATTTGTCGTCTAAATGAGGATTGATCATCTTCGCCCGTGTCTGCTTTCTTGATTATCTTCTTTAGGTGTGTAGATTTCATTATGTTTATCATATCTTGTAGGTCTATATAAGCGAGTATATACCATGTTTGTCTTAAAGCAAAAGACACCATCATCAAAACAAAACGGCTGCCTACAGATTGGGAAAGAATCTTCACCAACCCTCTATCTGACAGAGGGCTAATATCCAGTATATATAAAGAACTAAAGAAGCAGAAAAGAAAAAAAACCAAGTAATCCAATTAAAAAATGGGGAACGGAGCTAAGCAGAGAATTCTCGATAGAGGAAAATCAAATGGCAGAGAAACACTTAAGGAAATGTTCAACCTCATTAGCCGTCAGGGAAATGCAAATCAAAACGACCCTGAGATTTCACCTTACACCCATCAGAATGGCCAAGATCAAAAACTCAAGTGACAACACATGCTGGAGAGGTTGTGGAGAAAAAGGAACCCTCCTCCATTGCTGGTGGGAATGTAAACTGGTACAACCACTTTGGAAGTCAATCTGGCGCTTTCTCAGA
>NW_026594418.1:4050110-4065934 GCF_907164565.1 Psammomys obesus
GTAAACTGGTACAACCACTTTGGAAGTCAATCTGGCGCTTTCTCAGATAATTAGGAGTAGTGCTACCTCAAGACCCCGCTATACCACTCCTAGGTATATACCCAAAATTTGCTCAAGTACACAACAAGGACATTTGTTCAACCATGTTTGTAGCAGCTTTATTTGTAATAGCCAGAACCTGGAAACAACCCAGATGTCCATCAACGGAGGAATGGATACAGAAATTGTGGTATTTTTACACAATGGAATACTACTCAGCAATCAAAAAGGAGGAAATCATGAAATTTGCAGGCAAATGGTGGGATCTAGAAAAGAATCTACTTCTTAAAAATAATCAGATAATGCACTATTACTATAGCAGAAAACCTTCTTTTCTATTCAATATAAAAATTTAATTTTTAAAATACCCCCAAAATTGATATATCAGAAGTTATTTTCTAGTCACAGACGAGGGTCCTGATATGGCCAGTTAGAGGCATAAATTCAATTCTCTGTAACCAATGGTAACTAAAACCAGAGTTTTTAACCAGTTCCCGTTCTACTCTGACAGTTTGGCTGTGGAGGAAACTCTCTCCAATTCGCCCTTCTAAACTGAATGTATCCACACAAGTTTTGTGGATATACTCTAGCACAATCTGCTGTCGTGAAACTTGATCCCAAAAAGGTGACGCTCAATTGCAATACAAAAATACATACTGGTTTCTACTTACAAATACGGGCTCATACACACTAAGCTATATTTTCTTTCCTTCTATGGTTAGAGCATTTGCTCTCTAAAACATCCTTTTCTTTTTTTGGTAGTATTTTGTCCTCAAGTTATTATCCAGGACTTCTCTCCAAATCTATGTCCTAGCTATCAACATCACCCAGAAGATTTGACATCTTGGTGCATTTGAAAAGCTGTTCAAGAAAGCATTCTTCAGTTTATTGCTCAGATTCTTTCCCATAATACCTACATTAAACAGAACATTAGATATTTCAACTGATCAACCACTCTCATGGAAAATTTTGTTCATTGAAATAACTTTAATATATCTCTTCATTATGATGAAAAGAGAAACTTACAGATATTAGGAATTTATTTTTATTAACCCACATTTTGAAGTTAGAAATAAAGATCACTTGTTATTTGTACATATTTGAATATCTATGAAACACTCAAATTGATTGATTGTTCACATGAGATCTAATTTTCATTAACAGCGCTGAGATATTCAACTACACAAACAAGAAACAGTGAAACAGATTTTTATACAGATATAGTTTTATCATACTTTATAAAAGCATTGACATATTCAAACAAGATATTAAGTAAGTAAATGCTAAATTATAAGAAATCATATCTTTTTTCAGACATGGTCATATGTGGCTCAAGTTAGCTTGATCTGCTCACCAAACAGCTTCTGATTCTTGAGTGCTGGGACTGGGACTTACAAATGTTTGTCACTATTCTCAGCTAAGAAGTTCTACCTGATTCTATTATTTTGGTTTCTTAACTCTTAACAATATGATAAAACTTCTCATTGATTAAGAAAATATCCCCACAATACAGTGCTTTCTGTTTGTAGTGGTATGATTTTGACTCCTTCCTGTAAGCGAATGCTTTCAAAGTCCTCTACCATGAGTGGTTGGTAGTCTCAAAAATATTATTGAACAAACGAATAACAACCTTGTTATGAGTAAATGTCTGATCCTACCTGTTCTCTTCACAAAAATGGAAAATTGAGAGACATTTGCTAAACACTCAACCACTATCTGCAGTCATTGTTTGGGCAATGAAATATTCTTCTCATTGTGGATGAAATGTTAATTTCAGTAGTTCAAACTCAATGTTGAAATAAGATATTATGTCAATGGAGTTTGACTTACTCAAAGAGGAGAATGCTTACCTTTGGGAAAAAAAAATGGATCAACCTGGAAATTATATTAAGTGAAATAAGCCAGACTAAGTAAGATAAATATCACAATTATCTCTGACATGTGCATGTATGTTTATCGGTAAGTAACATGAAAACAAACACAAAAAGTACAGGAAATAATTCATTAAAATTAAAAATAAATAATCTACAAATGGACATGACAAAAGTACATGAAATACAAGTATAAAATTGGAAACTACTTAAGTATTATACAATAGGAACAGAGTTTTTAAAATATGACGTATTTATAAATAGAAGTCTTTGACACCAAAAGTAACTTTATAGAATTACTACTGTTCTTAAAAGATGTGTAGAATATAGTTAATCATGAAAACTCATTTTTAAGGGAAAAATATATATGTTCAGAACAAGAACAACAAACAACCTGAAAATTAGAAACACTAAAATGCTAACTATCGTTGTAAGATTATTTTTGTAACAATTATCAAGGAGAGTTTCTCTGTACTGTTTCAATTCCATGTAGATCTAACACTTACAATGGAAACAATACACTTTAACAAAATTAAAAGCAAAAATAAAACGAAAAGAAAAGCATAATAAACACTATCATTTTGTGTAATGGATATGTGCTTTATAAAAAGCAGAAAAATTCTAAGTTGATTTCATTGTCAAAATTAAGTGTCCTATTTGAATATAAAACTGAACTAACTAATACCTCTATTAATTTCCACACACTGTGAAATTATACTTATCAATTTTAATTTCAGTAAGTCTGAATGAGAGAAGATTGTGGCTACTTAAGCAGATGGCTGTCACAGCCTGCATCCCACAATTAAGAATTATTCCATAGTCAAATGCAGACTGATATATTACAGTCAAGTCATGACTATCAGTGTCACATACACTTTCCTTAAATAAAGCAACCCTAGTGGAGGAAATAACAAGTTACTCGTTCTTCAATGGTCACCTGAAAAACTAGTCCAAGGAAATCAATGTGAAGATTCCAGGTGAGAAGGAATTATTTTTGTTTACTTTGGTTTCAAGTTCTGCCCATCTGTGCTGCCTGCACTGTCACTGGAATATAACAGACTGGGGGCCCCGGGGGGTTGCCAAATGTTCCAGCATATGCAGCAATTGGAATATCCAAGGAAGGGCATTCCATTGACACAGCATGGGCTCTACTCAGACGATTTGGGCACAGGACACTGGAAGTAAAAGTGGAAACTAAGTAAAGTCTGCATCACGTGGGCGACAGTTCTTCATTCTGCCTTCCTTAAAGGGTAAGATTTCTCTAAGTCTCCATATCCCTCATCAGCCAACATGGTTCCATAAAATATCTGTTCTCACACCTGTGCAAAATCTCAAACACTCTCAACCAAGCCAAACATCATTGTTTTACGCCTTTTCCATGATGGAATACAGGAAGATGATGAGCTTGTAAAAGGGTTAATAAGAAGAGTAGCCTATACTATAACCCCGAAACCAAATCATTCTATTTAAAATGTCTTGAATAAGTCCTGAATTTATTGCAGATTTTATTCAAAGGTTAAAGTTAAAATTGCATTTTAATAACTCCATATTTCTTTGGAATGAGATACACATATAAATACTCGAATACAAAACACTGAATACATAATGAAATACAATTTTTTAAATGTTCTCATTTTCAAGAAATTTGTCTGTACCCCCTATTGTCTCCCTGGGAGTTGGAGGCTTGCAACATGTATCTTATATAGAAGGGTCAGTGTACACTCTAATAAAATGCGAACAAAAAGCACCAACACTGATTATTTTACAAAGTTGTGTGGTAATTTTCAAACACAATGAATCAGTAAATCACAAAACCAATACATTGTTCTATCATTTGAGATACAGTTACCATGATGACTCTTTAAGGAAGAAATGAAAATTTACATTTGAAGTTAAGTAGCCTTGTTTCCCCTCTTACCTCAAAGATTCATTGCCTGCATTAAAAAACAAAAAACAAACAACAAAAAAAAAAAACCTCAACTTAAGGGCGTTTTGCCCCTTTTTCCTTTTCTCATGAGATCCATACTTTGGTGGGGAAAGTGTATGCTTCTTTTTATGACACTATGCCTTTCAGTATATATCAGTACATAACAGCCAGCTAGGAAGAGAGATGTGGAAGTATTCTTCTCACCCTTAGCAAAATGCTTATCTCTGTTGCAGAAGTGAAGATTACCAGTTATTCCTACTGGCTGTGCCATTTTTAACCCTGTGAAGATCTAAGCAATTGCAGTGGGTGCACATTACAGAAGAGATGGAAGGCAAACTATTGCTAAGAAAATTCTCTATAGAAATAGGATAAATGAGTTCAAGGCTCTTCCTTACTTTTTCTTCTAAAAGATTTAGTGTGTCTGGTTTTATGTTGAGGTCTTTGATCCACTTGGACTTTATTTTTGTGCAGAGAGATAAATATGGATCTATTTGCATTTTCTACATGTAGACATCCAGTTAGACTAGCACCATTTATTGAAGATGCTGTCTTTTTTCCATTGTACGGTTTTGGCTTCTTTGTCAAAAATCAAGTATCTATAAGTGTGTGGGTATATTTCTGGGTCTTCTATTTCATTCCATTGATCCACCATTCTGTTTCTATGACAGTATCATGCAGTTTTCACTCCTATTACTTTGTAGTACAGCTTGAGATCAGGGATGAAGATCTCTCTAGCAGATATGTTGTTGTACAGGATTGTTTTAACAATCTGGAAACACTCAGATGTCCCTTAACTGAGGAATGGATACAGAAATTACTGTTCATTTACACAATGGAATACTACTTAGTGATCAAAAACAAGGAAATCATGAAATTTGCAGGCAAAATGGTGGGAACTAGAAAAGATCATCCTTAGTAAGGTATCCCAGAAGCAGAAAGACACACATGGTATATACTTACTTATAAGTGGATATTAGACATATAATATAGGATAAACATACTAAAATCTGTCCACCTAAAGAAGCTAATCAAGAAGGAGGACCCTGGATAGGATGCTCAGTCCTCATTCAGAAAGGCAGATGAAATGGACATTGGAAGAGGGTGAAACAAGCAACAAGACAGGACCTAACCACAGAGGACCTCTTAAAGACTCTACCCTGCAGGGTATCAAAGCAGATGCTGAGACTCATAGCCAAACTTTGTCCAGAGTGCAGGGAATCTTATGAAAGAAGGGGGAGACAGAAAAACCTGGAGGAGACAGGCATTCCACAAGGAGAGCAACAGAACCAAAAAGTTGGGACTAGGGATCTTTTCTAAAACTGATACTCCAACCAAGGACCACACATAGAGATAACCTAAAACCCCTGCAGCAAATGTAGCCCAATGGCAGCTCAGTCTCCAAGTGGGTTTTCTAGTAAAGGAACAGGGACTATCTCTGACAGGAATTCAGTGGCAGGCTCTTTGATCACCTCCTCCTGAGGCAGGGAGAAGCCATATCAGGTCATATAGGAAGACAATGCAGCCAGTTCCTGAGTAGACCTGATAGGCTAGGGTGAGATAGATGGGGAGGAGGACTTCTGCTATTACTGGACTTGGGGAGGAGCATGAAAGGAGATGAGGCATGGAGGGTGGGTTTGGGAGGGAATGAGGGAGAGGGCTACAGTTGGGATACAAAGATAATAAACTGTAATTTAAAAAAAATTAAAGAAATTTAAATAAAAGAAATAGAGAAAATGGAGGTATTGAGATTAGATGCCAAATAAATGGATAATCTTCAGACATGGGTGACATTTGTCTCTTCACCACAAATTTTAGGGAAATTTGAGATGAAAATTCAGAATACTGGAAAAAAATTACAACATACAGTCAGCAGAACTGGACAGAAGGGCTCTTACAGTTTGTTTATTAAGTGATTTTGTATTAAAATAAGCTAAATTCTCACAAGTTAAATGAGGGAAAGGTTGGGAATTGAAAGCAAATAATCTAACTCTGTCATAAACATGGGTTTTAACCAGGTAATCATTTGTTTGAGCCTCTCTCTGCAGGAGACTGCATTGACAGAACCACCCTGCTTGCTTATCCAAATTCTCAGATAGCATTACCATTGTTATTTAGCATATATATTGCTCTTCCCAATCATATGTTGCCTAATCTTAGCAGCACATCCACCTTAAGCATTATCATCTCTATTTGCAGATGAAAAGAATACAACACACAAAGGTTAAATGACTTCCCCATCAAAAAACAAGCATTTAGTGCTGAACAAGAAATGGAGCTTTGATCTGAACAGTAAAACAACAGGCTCCCATCTACTAAATTATAAACACAGGGCTTACTTCTTGGACACACGAGGAAAGGCTACAGTTCACTTCTTAAAATGCTTTTCCTCAAAGGGAGAATTAAATCATGAAATCTTGGCTTATCCCTTCCACCTTTTCAAGATGCACCATTTTATCTCTTTTTATCCTGAGGAGAAGTGTAGCAGTAATGCTTTCAAATCTGCCACATGCAGTCACCTGCAGATTTAGATCAGACCTATTTCTAATGGAAACGAATTTCAGCATCTCCTGTATGACTCATCATTCATTCCCTCCCTTCAAGGCATGATATTCTTCTTCTAATCCTTAGTGCATTAAGTTGTAACTGATTAGTATAAATCATCTCAACAGATGCAGAATGCAAACACCCTAGTGAATAATGGTTTCAACAAACACACTTGCACCTAAGTGTGTGTTTGTGTGTGTGTGTATACATGTGTTGTTTATTGGGGACATAGAGTAGGGTTTTTTTTTCTCTTATCTCTCCCATAAGACAACACAGTTAAACAAAATTAGATGTATTGAAGTTATTCTTATAACTTCATTTAGTACACTGTGTTCAATAATCCCTACTGGCATCAGCAACCAAGATAGAACTAAGGGGCCATGTTAAAAATCTAGATCCTTAACTTTCTTTTGAAAACTGTTTCTCTGTAATCGTGAGGTTAAGAGGAAAAATGGGTGCTATCTAGTCTATCAGACATAAAATAATATAAAGATTGGATTTTATTCACTTTAGTTTATTTCTGTGCTAACATAAGTTGAACACCAGTAACAAGCAAACTCTAATCTCCTTTTAAAATCTGTGGAAAAGGCAACAGTTCTTTGAGCATGTCTAGACAGTATGTAAGTCTATACATCTCACACACATTTGTGGTTTACATTTTTAAAATACAGTCATTAGTTGTCATGGTACATTATATTATTTCTATAACAGTTTTTCCACAGTGCTATGGCCTTGTTGTTTTCCAGCAGATGATCCTAGTGATTCAGATATATATTTGTCAGAAAGCCTTATTCTAAATCTTAAACTCCATAGACATGTTTTTTTTTCCCCCACCTTGGTTTTAGTGTTGATTTTTCTTATTATTTACAATTTATTCACTTTGTATCCTGGTTATAGCCCCCTCCCTCATCTCCTCCCAATCCCACCTTTCCTTCTTCTTCCTCTCCTATCCCCCTTTCCTAGTCCACTGATAGGGGAAGTCCTTCTTCCATCCTGCTGAGCCTAGCCTATCTGGTCTCATCAGTACTGCCTGGATCCTTTTCCTCTGTGCTATGGCTAGGCCAATCCAACAGGGAGAAGTTATCAAGGAGCAGGCAACTGAGTTCAAGTCAGAGACTGTCTCTTCTACCCTTTCTAGGGACCCAAATGGAAACTGAACTGTCTATGGACTACATCTGAGCAGGGGGTCTAGGTCCTATCTTTGTGGTACATTTACATAATGTGATACTATTCAACTATTAAAAAGAAGGAAATCATGAAATATTCGGGCAAATAGATAGAAGTGGAAAAGATCATCTTGTGTAAGGTATCCCGAAGCAGAGACACATTCATGGTATATACTCACTTATAGGTGGATATTAGGCATATTATATGGGATAAACATACTAAAATCTACAGACCTATAGAAGCTAAATGACAAGGAGGACCCTAGAGAAGATGATTAATCCTCATTCAGAAGGGAAAACAGGATAGATACTGGAAGCATTAGAAGAGAGGAAACAGGACTGGAGCCTACCATGGATGTCCTCTAAAAGACTTCAACCAGCAGGCTACTGAAGCAGATGCAGACACTCAGAGCAAAACTTTGGACAGAGCATAGGGTGTCTTATGGAAGAAGGGGGACATTAAAGGATCTGGAGGGAACAGAAGCTACACAAGGAAACCAATAAAGCCAATAAAAGGCAGGGCCCAGAGAGGACTTCAGAGACTGATGCATTAACTGAAGACTATGCATAGAAAGGACACAGACACGCGTTTAAGTAACCCCATTGCATGGGTGCTGCTTTCTCGTGGAAATGGCTGTTTCAATACTTGTGTGTCCTGTTTTTTTGGCTAACAGGAAGATAAAGTAGAATTAGAGAAACACATTGTTTTTGGCTTGATGCTTTCGTTTTGTTTCATAGAATAAGAGGATCTTGAAGTTTGTATAGTTGACAGACTCAATAATCAAAAGAAAAATAAGGAAAACACTAACGTAACAAGGCTACAAAGTAAATATTAGGGTGATAAAACATTCTGCCTTTATCATATTTACTAGCCTATCATGTGTGTGCCTGATTTTGATATTTTAGTTGATTCTTGATGAGCTTTGGAGGTAATTTTGTGAAGGGTCATGATCCTTGGGGAAATTACAGACACTTGTTAAACAGACTCACCAGCATGGAAATGATCTGTTAAGTTATGAGCAATGCTCCTTAATTTCATAAAGGTCAGTGGTACAACTTTAACAGGGCCTATTAAAATTCTGAAGGAAGCAGCCTGTTCCTCTCCCATATCATGGTGGTAGGTGAGGTAGGGAAAAGAAGGAAATATAAAACTCTTGCTACTCTGTATAAGGTTAGATTAGGCCATGTGTACATACAGCTATCTAAGGGGAGGATCAAGCCCTAAAGATTTTAATTTCAGTGAAGTCATACAGAGCTAATGGAGGCACTGGCGATCAATAGCTCCCAGTCTTCTGTGAGGAGAGATTTATTGAGCTTTCCCCACTGATCCTGCATCCAGACCGGCCAGCAGCTCTGATCATTCTGCCCCCTAATTCCTGCAGTGTATAAATGGCTGGCTCCATTCATTGTAGCAGCTCAGCTTTCTTAGGCAGCAGAGTTCCCTGATAATCTCTTAATATGTCTACTGGAAAAATATATTTATGACATTGAAGCTGAGGGATAAAGAAACCAATAAATCACTTAGCACTCTTCCTTCAAGTTCAGCCTCAATTCTGGGAAAGATATAGGAGTCTGGATGAAGGCAGCCAGGCAACAGCTTTCCCGCTGATGCCCTGAACCTTCAGTTTGAATTAGGTAATCGTAAGATTGTGTTTCCAGCATAGTTACCCAGTAGTTACTCATACTCAGTGGTAGGGAGACATAGTGTCATGTCAACTATGAGACAAAACAGTTTTCACTAAGCAAGGCGGGGATGGAAGAAAAGCCAGAAGTATTTCTAATTACTGCCTCTCCAAATAGGAAAATTTCTCATAGTACTAGTTTTTGTTTTGGTTTGGTATAGTTTGGTTACTTTTCTAGCTACTGAACTCATGTATCTGAGTTTGGTTCTGTCGGACTCTTTTCGAGACGTTTACATTTTAAATTAACTATGTATTTACTGTAACACAAGCACCTGAACAGCAAGACTGCTTCCCAATCAATTCCTTCCAAAGCGGCAGCTTCTGCTGGTATTATACACTCCTGCTACTTCATCCATTGGCTCCCACAGCCAGGAATGCCCTGCTGCCCTCCGAGGAGACAAGGGTCACATACCTGCAGCTACACAGGGGTGGCTAGGGTTTGCTGCACATAAATCAAAAGAAACTTGGGAGTTTGTGCTCTTTGAACATGAAAAGAGTCTGGATGTTTGTCATTCAAATGGAATTAGACAACTGTTTGTTTGTTTGTTTGTTTGTTTGTTTGTTTGTTTGTTTATTAAGAGTGAAGCTGAAATTCAACACCTATGACTTACAATACTATTGCCACCCTGAACACTTACAGAGCTGCTAGAAAAGAGCCCTGGAGGAAGCAGGCACCAAAACAATGCTCCCATATCCAGACACAACTGCCTTTTTTTTTCTCCCTGGGCACACACCATTGTCACTGATTCTCTACTCATACACACATGAATTCCATGTAAGCAATTGAAGGATGCTTTCCAGAAACTTCCATTTCTCAGCAAATACATTTCGGCTTCTACTGATCTAGAATATTTATTTCATTTGAACTGACGGTAAGTTTGGTAAAGTTTGCATCTCTAATTTTCTCAGAATGGCAGAACTCTGAAAAAATAAAATAAAATAAAACAAAATACGCAGCTCACATGAAAACTCTCACTTCTTTTGAGTTTTTTAAAAATGTTTTTAGTTATCAAGTTTGAATCCTTAAACTAGAAATATGGCAGAGTCAAAAAAGACAATAGTCAGCAAGTCACTGTCTACTGTTCCCAGTAATTAAGCCTAGCAGCGGTGATGTCAACCCTGAAATGCAATACAGAGTTAAAGGGCAGATTCCCGAGGAGAAAAGATCAAATTCTAAATGTGACAACATACAAGACCCCTGCAAAAAGAATGTTAATGACATGCTCTTTTCTTAATTAGAATATTTTACTCATGTTCAGAGGGTTACACATGACATAGTGTACATGTGTATGACAGAGGACAACAGTGGGGTTCGTATCTCTCCTATCATGAGTGTCCTGGGGTTCAAACTCCAGATCGTCAAGCTTAACAGCAAGTATCTTTATCTATTGAAACAGCTCATCGTTTTATTGTTTCATAGTACATGATATATCAACATGAATGTGCTAGCTTAAAAAAAATGAAAAACAGACTTAATTCTTAACACTCAAGCATGACGTTATCATTCTTAAGGTTTTTGTCCCCTAGTATGGTGACTCTAGACTCAACATGAAAGTTCTCATGGATTTGGATGTATGCATTTAGGTTTCTATGCACAAAGGAAGAAAAGCAACTCTAAAAAATGAGGTTGTTAGTTTTCAAAGAGAAAACTCTTTTGTGAGTTTCAGAAAGAAGTTTTGTTATAAGGCTATGAAAGGGAACTTAAGAAAGAGAAGACAAGCACTCCTAGATATCAAGAGAAAGACCCAGAAATTATTAATGTGGCCCCCTACCTTTAAATTTTGGCAAAAACATTTTCTCACTAGCTAAGAAAAACTTTGCTTGCAGAAAGAATGATCTGAAAAGTAAAACTGGAATTAATGACTATTGTTAATTAATAATTATTGTTGAGAATAAGAATATGGTTCAGTTAGTGCAATGCTTACCACACACTATGAGGCTCTGAATTTAACTATCCAGCACCTGTAAGATGCCTGGTCTGGAGGCAAGTGCCCCTTACTGCAGTGTTCGGAAGAAGTAGACAAGAGGATTACTGAGTCAGCTAAAGTAACTGAATCAGTGAGCTCCAGGTTTGGCCTGGCTCATTACAGAAGATGGAGAAATGTAAAGTAAAACTCCCTGCATTGGTCTCTGACCTCTACACACATGTGAAAATGCACAAACACATAAAAATTACTACGTAAGGTATGCTATTTATTGGTTACTTGATAAGTAGTATCATACTTAAAATAACTGTTTGGAAAGATTAAAAAAAATAAGCTCAACGAGAACATAAAATCTGTCATTATAAAAAGCAAATAGCTCTTTCTATTTCCCACTTCTTACTGGGAAATAGTAAGAGCTGGAGGGCACAGGAACTTCACAAGGAAAGCAACAGAACAAGATAATTTGAACACAGGGAACTTCCCAGAGACTCATACTCCAACCAAGGACTATTCATGGAGATAACCTAGAACCCCTGCACAGATGTAGCCCATGGCAGTTCAGTGTCCAAGTGGGTTACCTAGTAATGGGAAGAGGAACTGCCTCTGACATAATCTGATTGGTCTGCTCATTGATCACCTTCCCCTGAGGGGGGAGCAGCCTTACCAGGCCACAGTAGAGGACAATGCAGCCACTTTTGATGAGAACTGATAGACTAAGATCAGAAAGGAGAGGAGAACCTCCCCTATCAGTGGACTTGGGGAGTGGCATGCATGCAGAAAAGGGAGGGAGGGTGGGATCTGGAGGGGAGGAGGGAGGGACTTATGGGGGGATACAAAATGAATAAAGTGTAATTAAAAAAGTGTAATTTAAAAAAGCAAATAGCAGTGTAATGATTTAACAAGCATCCCATGATTTTCAAGCCCATGCTATACTGACAAATATTGAAAACTGAATATTATCTGGAGTTGAAAAGCTTAAAAAGTCAGAGTCTATGTTTTGGATATCCCTAAGAAATAGTTAATATTCTTAAAATTGTTAAAAACTTAGAGGTTAAAGAGCAGGCCAATCAGTTCATGTCAGAGACAGTCCCTGTTCCTATTACAATGGAACCCACTTGGATACTGAACTGCCATGGGCTACATCTGTGCAGGAGTCTTAGGTTATCTCCATGCATAGTCCTTGGTTGGAGTATCAGTCTCAGGAAAGACCCCTGTGCTCAGATTTTTTGGTTCTGTTGCTCTCCTTGTAGAGTTCCTGTCCTCTCCAGATCTTACTGTTTCCCACATCTTTCATAAGATTCCCTGCACTCTCTGATTGGCCTGCTCTTTAATTACCTGCCCCTGAGGGGGAATCAGCATTACCAGGCCACAGAAGAAGACAATGCAGCCACTACTGATGAGTCCTAATTCACTAGGATCAGAAGGAAGGAAAGAAGTCCTCCCCTATCAGTGAACTTGGGGAGGGACATGCATGCAGAGGGTGGAGGAAGGGAGGGATTGGGACAGGAGGAGGAATGGAGCCACAGGGGAGATACAAAGTGAATAAAGTATAATTAATAAAGAAAAAAATGTAAAATAAAAATAAAACATAAGACACATAAAAAAAACTTAGAGGTTGAAACATGTCTGAAATCCAGTTTATACTTGTTGAAATGTGTTTTTGTGTCTATTTAAGATAATAAATTATAGAAACACAGAGGACCCATGACCCCTCTGACTGTAATGGGAAGGAAGCTAATTTTGCAGTATTATCAATGACAGCAGATCCACAGTTGAGAAAGAGGGACATAGAAGGCTTCTGTGACAATCCATACCTTCACAAATCCCTTTCACCACCACCTCCCCCCAAAAAACCTGTAATAGCATAGACAGAAAGCCATCAAAGAAAACTCTTAAAATTTGTGATAAACATGGTGAAGTATAGCTCCACAATGGATGGCT
Organism: Psammomys obesus; assembly: GCF_907164565.1. Lineage (NCBI taxonomy): Eukaryota > Metazoa > Chordata > Mammalia > Rodentia > Muridae > Psammomys > Psammomys obesus. The sequence continues at coordinate 4,063,206 of NW_026594418.1, forward strand.
TCCAAGGGAGGTGCAGGTGGGAAAGGAGTCAGTTCACTTTAAGGGGATGGCCAGTAGAAAGAGTATGCTCCATTGAGAATGTGGGGAAAAAACACACACTGATCTTGCTGTTTTTTCTTTTCTTCTTTTTTGGGGGTGCAAATCACAAGGGTTAGAGTGTAGACATGAAAGGATTGGAAGTGAGTGTGATCAGGTATCACTGTGCCAAATTTCCACATAATCAATAAAAATATTATGTATTTAAAAAAAAAGAAATTTGGTTTTCTACCAATGTTGTGTAAGATTACCTAGCTTTCTATCAAAAAGAGATGTGTGTAAAAGGAAATTGTCTTTTATTGAAGACCATTATGTTATTTCATTCTCTGATTCTTTGTGGTTTTATAAAGCATTTTAATCCTTATTAAACAGAAGAGAGAAATTAGGTCTTAAATTATTAAATGACTTGACTAAATCAACAGAGATGGACGGAAATGATTTTCCAATCCAGCTGTTGTCTCTATCACTGAGCTCCCATCATCCCAACACACTAGCACTTAGCATACAATAAATGGAACAGCCATTAGAATACCTGTGCTTGCTGCCTAGTCATTCCCTTAAAGGGATAGAAAGGAAGAGGGGCTGGGAAAGAAGAAAATCATGGCAAGCAGCCAGCTTACAAATTGCCTGCTAAATCTGAAATATCACATTTTTGGGGGGGCTGAATGACATGTTTAATGATACAAATGAGATACAAAAAAGCTATAATGTAACATCTCTGTCATTTCAAAGGAAAGAAATAAGACAGATAACAATTACATCTCATTTCAAAATTGCAACTACCTGCCACAGCACTATAACAAGACTTGACAGGATCTGATTAATTATTAATATGTAGCATAGACCTGCATTTCCCTTATGTGGTAAATATGCATGTTGTGGCAGTAGAAAATTACTCTCAGTAGCACAAAAATAAATGAAGCTTTTTAAGAATTGTGTGTTAAGTATACGGTTAATTTTCTGATCATTGTTAGTGACCTTAGCCTTCCTTCGAAGATAGTTTTTGTTTCCTATTAGGGATACTATATAACAGTGTCAACCATGCCTGAAAAGAAGCAAGAATCTCAAAGGATCTGGAAATTCTATATATATATTGTTCATGTACACAAAAAGATACATTTTTATAGTATATTCATTACAATATTATGTTTAATATCCACATGAAGCTAACAGTTGAATGGTTACATCACAGTTGATAATATTCTACAACAAGATAAAAATCTAACAACAAAAATGACTACCCAAAGCATATGGATCATTCTTATCAATATTGAGAGCAAGAAGCCAGCTACAATGGAATACGTAGCAGTTTAATCCAGAAATGCAAAAGAATCAATGCTATAAAACCACAAAGTTAGATGATAACAGGAAAGGTACTTGTATGTATGTAACAAGTTGGATTTATTTATGTATTTAGAAGTGTATGTGTGTGTATGTGAGTGTGTGAGTGTGTGTGTGTGTATAAAACAGCAAAGAAAATGTAGTCATGACAGAGACATCCCATTTAGGACTGAGTGTTCCCAGCTCTCTCAGTTTCTGCACTAGTTGCAGTTTTCTCTGCTAGTTCCCATGTACTGTAAGGAAAATCTTCTCCGATGAAGGCTCTCAAAGGCACTGATCTATGTGTACTGCAGGATGGCATTGGGAATTATTTTATTACTACGCTTCTTTAACAAAACAAATGTACTTTCTTTTCCCCTAGGTCCATGACCTAGCTAGACTTGGTTTCTGGGACATCTGAGTAGTGTCAGGCATAGAAGCTATGTTCCATGCCATCCAGTCAGAGTTGTTTATTCCCACAGTGTCTGTAACATGACTGCACCAGCATATCACGCAAGCCGTTCACATGTAGCAGTTCGCAATATTTGCAGACACGTTTGGGTGATTATCTTCTTTTCCCTGTAGTATGTGGAGTACTTCCTGTTATCTTTACTATTATTCAGTAGTGTGAAGCCTCTATTAGGAAACAGCTCAACTTCTCCAGGTTCAGTGAGCTATATAAGTTATGTCTTCCACAATGGGGCCTCACCATCAGTTTTTGGAGAGCAACCAATCACTTTGGCAACAGCCTCTGATGTTTGGGGATTCAGCATTGGATTCTTTTGGTCAACTATTCAATAAGATCTAACACCTTCCTACACTGGTTGTTTCTCTTGGTGATGTCCAGTTGGGATGTTGTCTCACCCATTATTTGGTAACACCATGTAGATTACTTTTCTCACACACACACACACACACACATACACACACACACACACATGTAATCTCCTTCGCTAACATAAAAATATATTCTAGTTCCAATTCCTTGGGAGATCCTCTCCCCCATCCCAATAATTATTTACCTTACATCTATTGTTACCTGAATTGTAGCATGTATACTGAAGGCTTAAAGGCTTACATAGACATATAAGAGAAAAGAAGCAACATTATATATGGGGGCCTATGTCATCTTCTTGGGACTTCTCCAGCTCCACTCATTTTTCCTGCTGAATTCATTATTTCATTTTTTAGCAGGTCAATAATATTCCATTCATCAGTTGATGGACAGCTAGGCTATTTCCAATTTTTAGCTATTATAAAAAGGGCAGCAACAGACATGAATGAGCAAGTATCTATATAGTAGGGTGTAGAGTTCTTTGGAGATACATATATATATATATATATATATATATATATATATATATATATATATA
>NW_026594418.1:4065944-4100366 GCF_907164565.1 Psammomys obesus
TATATATATATATATATATATATATATATATATATATATATATATATCTCCAAGTCATATAGCTGGATCTTGATTCTATTCCCAGATTTCTGAAAATTGTACAAAAAAATAAAGCTATAAGCAGCACTTGATTCATGAATGATTCTACTGAAGAAATCAGCTGAACACAAAGAGAAAAACTATATAGAGACCCAGAATTGAATAGAAGGAAGAATTTTCAAGCTAATTTTAGAAAACATTTGTCAAAAACCTGAAAGTACAATATAGAAAAAGAAAATAACTGGCCAATTTTTTTTAACTTTTATTCAATGCTTTTTTTGGGGGGGTCTTTATTTTTAAATTAAATTTTATGTTTTTAATATTAGTTACATTTTATTAACTCTGTTTCCCAGCTGTATCCCCATCCCTCATTCCCTCTCAATCTCTCCCTTCCTCCCTCATCTCCTCCCTGTCCCTTTCCAAGTCCACTGATTGGGGAGGACCTCCTCCCCTTTCATCTGACCCTGTTTTATCAGGTATCTTCAGGACTGGCTGCAAAGTCCTCCTCTGTGACCTAGCAGGGCTGCTCCTCCCTTGGGGGGTGGGGAGGTCAAAGAGCCTGCCATTGAGTTCCTGTCAGAAATAGTCCCTGTTCCCCTTACTATGGGAAACCAATTGGTTACTGAGCTACCATGGGCCACTTCATCTGAGCAAAGGTTCTAGGTTATATCCATACATGGTCCTTGGTAGAGTGTCAGGCTCAGAAAAGACCCCTGTGCCCAGATATTTTTGGTCCTCGTGGAGCTCCTATCCTTTCCACATCATACTAACTCCCCTTCTGCCAAAGGTTTGGTTATGAGTCTTAGTATCTGTTTTGAAACACTGCTAGGTAGAGTCATTCAGATGCCTTCTGCGGTAGACTCCTGTCATAATTCAGTGCACATCCCATTTGTCTTTCTAAGTGAGGATTGATCATCTTACCCTGTGTCTGCTTTGTTGTTTATCTTCTTTAGGTGTATAGATTTCATTATGTTTATCATATCTTGTAGGTCTATATAAGCGAGTATATACCATGTTTGTCTTTCTCCTTCTGGGATACTTCACTCAGAATGATCTTTTATAGATTATTCAATACTTTTTAAGTAGCAGATTAAGTAAAGCAACCTATAAAAATATAGACCATTAATGCTATTTATATCAATTTGCAACATAGTTTAACATCCCTAAAACCCAGTCAACATGATTTAATCATAGTAGCAAAATTAAACCACAAATCATTTCAATAAATAAAAACCGCTTGACAAATTGCACCCCCCATTTATAATATAACCTCCCCTAAAAAGCAGGAATTGTATATCATTACAGTAAAGAGGGTTGTCATGAAAAAATATGAAAAGACTGAAGGTTTCTTACCTGAGTTTGGGAGCAAGGCAAAAAGTTTTATATGTTTTGTTGTTGTTGTTGTTTTGTTTTGTTTTGTTTCAGTATAATTTTGCTGTTCCTGTTGAGTGCATTAAAAGAAGAAAATAAATGAAAGGCATAATATCCAAAATAAAATATACTATTTATATATAATGTAGACTACTCAATATATAAGTTACAAGATTGCCACCAACAAAATTAAATACATTTATATATGTTATAGGATACAAGGTCAGAATGTAAAATGACTACTTGTATTCAATATTGTTGTAGCAAATAATTACAGACTAAGTAAATAATAGCAAATGATTTATTTTTGGTAATAAATTTTTATTTATTTTGGATACATTTTTTATTATTTTTTTACACTTTATTCACTTTGTATCCCCCATAAGCCCCTCCCTCCTCCCCTCCCGATTCCACCCTCCCTCCCCCTTCTTCATGCATCCCCCTCCCCAAGTCCACTGATAGGGGAGGTCCTCCTCTCCTTCCATCTGATCTTAGTCTATCAGATCACATCTGGAGTGGCTGCATTGTCATCTTCTGTGGCCTGGTGAGACTGCTCTCCCCTCAGGGGGAGGTGATCAAAGAGCAGGCCTATCAGATTGTGTTGGAGGCAGTCCCAATTCCCATTACTATGTAACCACTTAGACACAAAACTGCCATGGATTACATCTGCGCAGGGGTTTTAGGTTATCCCCATGCATGGTACATGGTTGGAGTATGGGTCTCTGGGAAGACCCCTGTGTTCAAATCTTCCAGTTCTGTTGCTCTCCTTGTGGGGATCCTGTCCTCTCCATAACCTACTATTTCCCACTTCTTACATAAGATTCCATGCACTCTGCCCAACAGTTGGCCATAAAGTAACAGCGTCTGCTTTGATAGTCTGCAGGGCAAAGCCTTTCAGAGTCCCTCTGTGGCAGGTTCCTAGGTTGTTTCCTGCTTTCTTCTTCTTCTGATGTCCATCCTATTTGCCTTTTGGGGTGGGGATTGAGCATTTTAGTCAGGGTCCTCTATCTGAATTAGTTTCTTTAGATGGTCAGATTTTAGGTTTATCCTATAAATCTATATGAGTGAGTATATACCGTGTGTGTCTTTCTGCTTCTGGGTCAGCTCACTCAGCATGATCCTTTCCAGATCCCACCATTTACCTGAAAATTGCATGATTTTCTTATTTTTCATTGCAGAGTAATACTCCATTGTGTAGATGTACCTTAATTTCTGCATCCACTCTTCAGTTGAGGGGCATCTGGGATGTTTCCAGCTTCTGGCTATTACAAATAAGGCTGATACAAACATGGTTGAGCAAATGTCCTTATTGTTTACTTGAGCCTCTTTTGGATATATGCCTAGGAGTGGTATGGCTGGATCTTGAGGAAGTGCTATTCCTAGTTGTCTGAGAAAGCGCCAAATTGACTTCCAGAGTGGTTGTACAAGTTTACATTCCCACAAGCAGTGGAGGAGGGTTCCCCTTTCTCCACAACCTCTCCAACATGTATTGTCACTTGAGTTTTTCATCTTGGCCATTCTAATGGTTTTAAGGTGAAATCTCAGGGTTGTTTTGATTTGCATTTTCCTAATGGCTAATGAGGTTGAGTATTTCTTCAAGTGTTTCTCTGCCATTCGATATTCCTCTACAGAGAATTTTCTGTTTAGCTCTGTTTCCCATTTTTTAATTGGATTACTTGGTTTGCTGCTTTTCAGGTTCTTTAGTTCTGTATATATGCTGGATATTAGTCTTTTGTCAGATAAAGGGTTAGTGAAGATTCTTTCCCAATCTGTAGGCAGTCGCTTTGTTTTGATGACAGTGTCCTTTGATTTACAGAAGTTTTCAGTTTCATGAGTTCCCATTTATTGATTGTTGATCTTAGAGCCTGTGCTGTTGGTGTTCTGTTCAGGAAGTTGTCCCCTGTGCCAACGTGTTCTAGGGTATTGCCCACTTTTTTTTCTAGCCGATTTAATGTGTCTGATTTTATGTTGAGGTCTTTGATCCACTTGGACTTCAGTTTTGTGTAGGGTGATAAGTATGGGTCTATTTTCATTTTTCTACATGTAGACATCCAGTTGGACCAGCACCATTTGTTGAAGATGTTCTCTTTTTTCCACTGTATGGTTTTGGCATCTTTGTCAAAAATCAGGTCCATAAGTGTGTGGGTTTATTTCTTGGTCTTTTGTTCATTTCCATTGATTCACCATTCTGTTTCTATGCCAGTACCATGCAGTTTTTATAACTGTTGCTCTATAGTACAGCTTAAGATCAGGGATAGAGATACCTTCAGAAGATCTTTTATTACAGAGGATTGTTTTCGCAATTCTGGGTTTCTTGTTATTCCATAGGAAGTTAAAAATTTTTCTTTCCAGGTCTGTAAAGAATTGTGTTGGCGATGGGAATTGCATTAAATCTGTAGATTGCTTTTGGTAAGATGGCCATTTTTACTATGTTAATCCTGCCAAGCCATGAGCATGGGAGATCTTTCCATCTTCTCATATTATTCTAATTCTTTCTTCAGAGATTTAAAAATTTTTTTCATACAAATCTTTGACTTGCTTGGTTAGGGTTACACCAAGGTACTTTATGTCATTTGTGGCTATTGTGAAGGGTGTTGTTTCCCTAATTTCTTTCTTAGCCCTTTTGTCTTTTGTATACAGGAGTGCTACTGATTTTTTTTTTTTGAGTTAATTTTGTATCCGGCCAGTTTACTGAAGGTGTTTATCAGCTGTAGGAGTTCCCTGGTAGAGATTTTGGGGTCGCTCACGTATACTATCATATCATCTGCAAAGAGTGATAATTTGACTTCTTCCTTTCCAATTTGTATCCCCTTGATCTCCTTTAGTTGTCTTTTTGCTCTGGCTAGGACTTCAAGTACGATGTTGAAGAGGTAGGGAGAGAGTGGGCAGCTTTGCCTTGTCCCTGATTTCTGTGGGATTGCTTTAAGTTTCTCTCCATTCAGTTTGATGTTGGCTATAGGCTTGCTGTATATCGCCTTTACTATATTTAGATATGTGCCTTGTATCCCGATCTCTCCAATATTTTAAACATGAATGGATGTTGGATTTTGTCAAATGCTTTTTCAGCATCTAGGGAGATTATCATGTGGTTTTTTTTCTTTCAATTTGTTAATATGGTTGATCACATTGATGGATTTCTGTATATTGAACCACCCCTGCATACCTGGGATGAAGCCTATTTGGTCATGGTGGATGATATCTTTGATGTGTTCTTGCATTCGGTTTGCGAGCATTTTGTTGAGTATTTTTGCATCAATGTTCATAAGGGAGTAGAACCCGCAGGCACAGACGCATTTGGCTCTGCCTTTCTGGCCTTTGGGAGTCTGGGCGTCTGCGTAAACTGGGAAATTTTCCCGAGACCTTTTCGGGGTGGGGGTGTCAACTGAGTGCTCTGAGATCAGACCAGCAGATTCCCTCCCTGTGGGTTTGCATGTGACAGTGAAACTCAATCTCTGGTCCCCTGGGGCCCGCAGTTCTATCTGGGGCAGCGAATCAGGCACGCAGGCAGGGCTCTGTGCCAGAGCCTGGGTCCCTGGCTCTGGATTTGGGCTGGCTTCTGGGGCGCCTGCGGAACCCGAGTCTTTTCCAAGGATGTCTGGGTGACTTAAGGTTGCTCCCAATCGTTTCCTCCACCGTGGGGTTATCTTGCAACTGGATATTCCAGTCTCTGATGGGTGGTGTGCACAGTTCAGTCTGGGACCGTGACCAGAGCACACTGGCATGTGGCTCTGAGCTGGTGACCAAGCGTCTGGTGGAACCGGGATCTCTTCCAAGGTCTAGCTGGGTGAGTTAAAAGCTGATTGAATCCCCCACCGTGGGCTTTCTTCTCACCTGGGAAACACAATCACTTGTGTTTTATGGCTGCAAGTTCTGATTGCTGGTCACTGTGCCAATCCTGTTGTGCTGCTGGTCAGAATGAGAGTCCTCCCGGCGCCGCCATCTTGCCCTCAACCCCAGCAAATGATTTATAATGATATATGATAAAGCTTCTTGAAAGCAAGTTTGTTTATTTATTCTTTGAGAACATCCACACATTAATACATTGCATTTTTTTTGCTTTTTAAAAAAATATTCTGTTTATTTACTTAACATCCCAAGTGTGTCCCCTCCCTCCTCTCCTCTCAGTCCCTACTTTCTATCCTTCCCCTTTCCTTTTCCCTTTTCCTCAGAAAAGAAGAGCCTTCCTCCCCAAGTATCAACCCTCACCAGCACATCATGTCACATCAGAATTCAGCATATCCTCCTCCCCGAGGAGCCAAGGCAGTGCTGACAGGAGGAAGTGATCCAAAAGCAGGGAATAGAGTCCATGTTATAAACAACTACCAGCTCCATTTGCCATTTGCCAGGCCAGGCACCCAATATAAAGACCAAGCCACACATTGTCCACACATGTGCAGGGGACCTAGGTCAAGACCATGACTGTTCCTTAGTTGATGTCTCAGTCTCTGAAAGGCTCCATGGGACTGGATTATTTGTCTCTGTTGGTTTTGCTGTGAGGTTCCTATCCACTCTGTGTCCTTCTATCTTTTCCCCAAAACTTCTTCATGCTCGCCCTCACACACCCACTCTAGGAATCTCAGCTATAGTCACATCCATCCTTCCAAGAGATACCCTGTTGCTGGTTTTCAGCTTGACAAACAGATGCCTGCCTCCTCACTTCCCTTCTTGTTCCTAGCCCTAATGTGAAAAATACACAAAAGAAAAATACGCCTTCTTGGACTAGATGCAAATATTAATCCAAGATGAATCATAGTGCCAAGTACAAGAAGCCAAAGAATAAATCTCTAAAAGTACATAGATGAGGGTAGGGCAATAACTCTGTAAAATGCTTTTTGGCAAACACAGGACCTTACTTCATCCTCAGAACTCGTCCAAAACTGGAATGCACGGATGTCTACAGTTGTAACCCAGTGCTAAGAAGCAGGAGGCAGAAAGACCCTGGCGGCTCCAGGCCAGTCAGAATAGCTTACTTAGCAAAGGTCAAGGCAGAGAGAGGCACCATTTCAAACAAACAAACAAACAAACAAACAAGCAAACAAACAAAAAAACATTAGATAGTCCTTGTGGAACAACATTTGAAGCTTTCTTCTGGCTTCCATACATGTATTCCCTCTCTGTCTCTCTCTCTTTCTCTCTGATGCACACACATATACACAGACCCCTGTACAAAAAATGTAATTACACATAGTCACAAACATACACAAAAAGTGCACAGGTGTTTTTTTTTTTTTAAAAGCACTTGATAAGCAGAGATTGTTTAGAAAAACATCAAAAAGCCAAGAACATGATTGAAAGATATCACTAGGGTTATATAAATGAATATACTGTAAAAATAAAGCTGCCTCCTATATACCATATTTTGAATATATTATTATATAAATATTATATAATATATACTGTTATATAGATTATATGTTATTGTATATAATATATCACAAGAATTGTTATAAATATGAAATATAAGAACAAAAATTGACAAGAATATGAAGCAAATAAGTTTTCAAAGACAACTGATAAAGTTTTATAATGATGTACTTAATTTTAAGAATTATTAGGAAGTTTCTTAAAGAGCTAATTATTTACCTGACTCAAATCATTGGACCTCATACTTGCACCAAATTTTCATAGCAAACTTATTCATACTACATCCACATTGTGAAAGAATCTTACAAGTCAATTAGACTGAATTGAGTATCAAATTATTATACAAACACAATGGACTGAATTCTGGGACAAAAACCAATGTTCTACTTATCCATCTACGCCTACAGAGGATTACAAAACATTATCTATCTCAAAAGATGAGACAAAGACTACCATTTAATTTCCATGAGGATTTAAGAATAACCCAAATGAACCCATGTTATGAAAAAATCAGAACAGTGGCTGTCGATGTTAGAAGTGAGAAAATATAGAGTTGATAGAAAAATACTTCTCATTAATCGATGTTTGTGATTATGTAGATATACATATTTATAATTTTCATTAACTATATGCCAATGTATTTTCAGTAAATGTCTATGAATTCCTTCACTATTTTTATTTTAATGATAAAAATACTAATGATTTCTAAACTATCATTTGTTAGTCTTGACAAGTTGTGTGCACAAATTTCATGATTTCTTTGTTTCTGATAGCTGACTAGTATTCCATTGGTAAATGTACAAACTTTCTGTATCATTCTTTGGTTGAGGGACATCTAGGTTATTTCCAGTTTCTAGCTATTAAAAATAAAGCCACTATGAACATAGTTGAGCAAATGTCCTTGTTGTATGGTTGAGCATCTTTCATAGATGGGATGGGAATTAAAATAGGACAGCTGAATTAAAATAGAATTAAAATGGGAATTAAAATAGACAGCTGAAGTGAATGAACAGGGGGAACTGGTCAGGAGATGGGATGGGGAGGGAAACAAGGGTGGTAATCAGATGTGGGGAGAATGAGAGTAAAGGTAGGAGGTAAGAAGTAGAAACAAGAAGGCAAAGTGAAGGGGGATATCTCCTTGTCAAGCTGGAGGCCTGAGACAGGGTAGGCTCCTAGAAGGATATGAGTTTTACTCTAGCTGAGAATTCTAACAGGAGATACATGAAGACTGAAGTGAACAACTCCTAGCCAGGCAGAACTAGTGGAAGTAGGGGAACAACAACCCACCAACAAAACCTTTGATCCAAAAATTACCTGCCTACAAGAAGTACAGAGATAAAGAGAAAACAAAGATTGAGGGAATGTCCAACCAATAATTGGCCCAGCCTGTGACCCACCCCACAGGAGAGAGCCCCTGACACTATTAATGATGCTTGTCTGTGCTTTCAGATAGGAGCCAAACCTGACTACCATCTGAGATGTTCCAGGCAACAGCTGATCTAGACAGATGCTGGGACTTGCAGCCACCCATGAAATGGAGCTCTGGGGTTCCTATGGAAGTGTTGGGGGAAAGATGGTCATCCCTGGAGAGGACAGGAACCTCACAAGAAGACCAACAGAGACAATTAATCCAGTCTTATGAGGGCTTTCAGAGACTGAGACATCAACTAAGGAGTGTGCATGGTCTGTTCCTAGAATCTCTACACATATATGGCTGATGGGTGGCTTAGTTAGTCTTCCTATGAGTAGCCTGGAAAGTGGAGGGAGTGGGTGTTTCTAACACAGACTCTATTCCCTGTTTTTGGATCACTTCCTCCTAGCAGCACTGTCTTGGCTGGCCTCAGAGGATATATATATGTTCAGTACTGATGTGACTTGATGTGCTGGAAAAGGTTGTTCAATAACTGTAAAACTAGAGTTAGTTGTGTTATCATGATACATTCAGGGATTTCATGTAATTGTGCTTCAGATAACTAGTACCATGTGTGACTACAGGGGTTCCTCAAACTAATATTATGCTCTTTCTTCTTTTTTAATTTTTAAGGAGAAAGTTATTTATCACTTGATTCAAGTATACTGATATCAAACAATCCATAATACATTGTGAGTTGACCACCATTTACATATTTGTGCTCTTTCTTAATCTGGGTTCTAGTTTTTGAGGTCTGCGGACTTGTGAAAACTCACTAAGTTTTACACAGGTTCTTCATGCATTTTATATGTGTGACTCTTCAATCAAATGTTTATCTAAATAGAAAACAGAAGCTAAGTGATGAAGAGCAATACATTCCATAATTCCCTCATGAGATGTCACACACAGCTGCCGTGAAAAAGGTGGCATGAATTCACCTGCCTCCTGGCAAATACCAGTTCAGAAAATAGGTGTGAGCTTAAAATCTTGTTTGCCATGCACTTCAGAAATAAGTTTACTTTTATTTGAGCATCTGGCTAATTCAGGTGCCCCTGGGGCAAGACCAGAATTTATAGTTCTGTAGTTATATAGGCCACTTGTTTATATAGAGAATTTTATGGCTTAGTTCCCCAGGCTTATGTCAGTAATGCTGTTGGAGTTTTCTCTGTTAATTATCCTCTGGGACTTCAGCATGCACACAGATGTCATTTCAGATGGACCAGCATGTATCTTCCTGGGAGCAATGGACTCTGAGTTTCAACCAGATGGTTGAGGTAAGTTCCCTTAAGGCCAAGCTCATTCTTAACTTCATCTGTGTGGGATCTGACTTACCAAGTGTTTGCCTCTTTAAATGCCTTCCTTATGATATTATTTTTAATTTTGTAATAAATACCTAGATATGACTTAACTTATTCAAAGAGCTTTACTTTTTACGAAGCAATGCCTTAAATCAATTAAATACAGTTTATTTTTTACTCCCAACTAAGCTATGTAATAATTCTAATATGTTACAATATTTGTATGTTAAAGTTGCTTACACTTATCATAATGAAAATGAAGTGAAATCCTTCACCATGGTCTTACAGAAGACCAATAATGAGATTCCAGATCTCTCAGTTCATATACTTCACTGTAAGCTAGATTATGCTCAAGGTAAGAAGTAAGACTGTAAATATGTAGAAGATATCTTCGGCTCTAAACCTTCACTATTGTTTTTTGGATAACTTATTATGTGTAAATTTCAGGTTCTTAAATTTAGTGTAGATTGAATGAATGAATGAATGGTTAAACGGTCCAAAAATAATAGAAAATATGCATGCAAATGACTTCACATGGACTGTCTACATATTAAGAAACTAATAAATAGGACCTTACAGTGCGTGACTGCAATCCCAGTCATGCATTATGATTCTCATGCAGGAGTATTGCATATTCAGAGTGTTCTACGACAATACAATTGTATGAAGGAGAGCCTGGGCAAATTAATGAGAGCATTTAACAAACGAAAACAAAAGAACAAAAAAGGGAAGAAAAAAAGGGGGCTGCAGACAAAACACAGTGGTGCATTGCTTATTGGTATACAGGAGATTATAAATTTAACATGTAATGTTTAAATTAGTTACTAAACAGTGACAAACACTTCGGTTATTAAACTATTGTACTGTATTTTACTAAAAGTTCATAATATTAATTTTTAAGCAACAGCTAGAAATAAGCATGAACATTTACAAAAACAAAATGTCCTTCATTGTGGAACACCATAAGCATTATGGTCAAGCTTCTGATTTCAAAGTTAAGCATTACCAAAAGGACTTATGGAAACATTTATTTCTAAAAATTAGTCCATCCAGGCACAATTACCTGGAACTATTTTTTTTTGCAGATATATGTGCAAATAAATTGCAAAACTTCAGGATCATGAATATTTTTCCGGGGTTTATGCTTTTATTCTTATAATTTTTACTTTGTTCTAGTTCTTTGTATTATTTGTAACAGTAACAGGAATTAAAACCAAATAAAATGCTAAATCCAAACTTAAATTGTACTTTCTACAGAAATATAAAACAGCAGATACATTTATATGTAAATAAGATATTCTGAATCTTATTTTCCATTAACCTTCACTGAAACATAAACACAAATAATGCTCTCTTAGAATCAAAGGAAAATTATATCACAGGCTCACTTTCGTAGCTGTAAATGATGTGCTCTGGGAAAATCCCCAACCAATATCACAGATAATACTAAGGGGACCATTAGTAACCCTGATTTGTTGCTCAGGAGTGTCCTCAGCTTGAATTATATGAGCAGCTCTCAGAGCATGATGGCAATGGTATAGATAGTTAATATTTTTCTGTTGCTGTCTTTCACTTCCTGCCCCTAAAGTGTCACTGAAAATGGACATGTTTTCTTAAAATTGTTGTAAGAATGCATCTCATCTCCCTCCTGGCTGGGATAAAAAAGGACCCTTCTGTTAAAAATACTTGACTCTTATTAATATCTGCAATTGATATATTCACTTTCACAGAAAATATTTCATAAGTTAACTTCATATACTCTTCTGAGGGATTTTTCACAATGATTATAATAGGAAATCAACATTAAAAACTTGAAGTTGCTCTGAGTGAGGATTAAGCATCATCCCTCAGGTCCTCGTTGTTTAGCTTCTTTAAGACTATAGATTTTAGTGTGTTTATCCTATATTATATGGCTAATATCCACTTATAAGTGAGTACATACCAGGTGTATATTTCTGCTTTTGGGTTACCTCATTCAGGATGATCTTTTCTAGTTTCTACCATTAGCCTGCAAATTTCATGATTTCCTTGTTTTTAATTGCTGAGTAACCCTCATTCAGATGGGCAAAAAGGATAGACAACAGAAGTAAGAGAAGACAAGGAACAGGACAGGAGCCTTCCACAGAGGAGTTCTGAAAGACTCTACTCACCAGGATATCAAAGGAGATACTGAGACTCATAGTAGAACTTTAGGCAGAGTGCGGAATACTTATGGAAGAACTGGGAGATAGAAAGACCTGGAGGAGACAGGAACTCTACAAGGAGACCAACAGAACCAAAATACCTGAGCTCAGGAGGGCCCGCAGAGACCGATAATCCAACCAAGGATCATGCAAGGAGAGGTCCTAGAACCCCTGTTCAGAGGAAGCCTGTAGGTTGCTCAGTTTCCAAGCGGGTTCCCTAATAACAGGTACAGGAGCTGTCTCTGACATGAACTCAGTGGCCAGCTCTTTGATCACATCCCACTGGGGGCTGCAGCCTTGCCAGACCACAGAGGAAGATGATGCAGCCAGCCTTGATGAGACCTGATAGGTAGGGTCAGATGGAAGGTGGGGGGGATTACCTCCCCTATCAGTGGAATAGGGGAGGGGCATGGGAGGAGAAGAGAGAGACTGGGTGGGATTGGGAGGGGACAATGGAGGGGACTGCAGGAGTATAAGAAGTGAATAAATTGTTATAAATAAATGAATAAAATTTTAAAAGTACCCAAACAAAACAAAAAGTAAAAAAAAAAAAGCTTGAAGTTCACAGTCACAGCATAATCACATAGCAAAAACATAAGTTAAAGAAATATGAAAACTCTTTCCCATCATGTAACATGTAAATTTGATTAATGCCAGTGAATACAGCTTATCTGAATTCTATTTGAGTCTTTTAGACATTATGGATTCTATCTAGTATTTGCCATAAATACTTGTTACTTCAGTAAACAACAATATTGGGCTAAGCATTAACCTTAAACTCACTCACACTTATAGTTGAAAAGATTATGAATATCGCATAATGTAATCTACCAGAGAATAGTTCATTTTCCTTCCTTCAATCAGAGGGGTTGCTGTTTCCCTGTTCTATGCATTTTCCCTCATTGTGTCATCAGTGTATAAGATATTGTTAAAAGAGCTACACCAAATGAAGCACATAAAAGGCAATTTCTTAATTTGATGAAATTTGACTCCTTGATAAAGAAATTCTTGTGAGACTTAGAAACTCTGAAACTGTATGTATGTATGTATTTTTAGCAAGAAAGCATGGGCTGAAAAATGTATTGAAGAAACTGAAACAAGAAATAGTTTTAAAGGTACATTGATAATCTCAGATTGCAGAGCAGTAGCAAGAGAAGTTGACAAATGAGCCTAGCTTTGGCTGATTTCAAAAGGAATGAGGGCTTTCCCACTAACACCCTTCCTGATTTCTTCCTTCTAAAGTATCTAGGGGCATTGGCATTCTTGCATTAGAATAAAGAGATCTTAATTTCAACTACATTAATGAGAAACACATTCTTTTATTGTTTATTGACAGTTGTGATCATTGTGATTATTGTACTTATGCAATCTTATTCTGTTTTTTAATTTTTATTTTTTTAATTTTAGTTACAGTTTGTTAACTTTGTATCCCTGCTGTATCCCACTCCCTCTTTCCCTCCCAATCCTGCCCTCCCACCCTCATCTTCTCCCTGCCCCTTTCCAAGTCCACTGATAGGGGAGAACCTCCTCCCATTCCATCTGATACTGGTTTATCAGGTGTCTTCAGGACTGGCTGCAAAGTACACCTCTGTGGCCTAGCAGGGCTACTCCTCCCTGGGGGAGGGGGTGGGTAGTCAAAGAGCCTGCCATCAAGTTCATGTCAGAAACAGTCCCTGTTCCCCTTATTAGGGTACCCACTTGGATACTGAGCTACCAAGGGCTACATCTGACCAGAGACTCTAGGTTGCATCTATATATGGTCCTTGTTTGGAAAAACAGTCTCATAAAAGAACCCTGGGCCCAGATATATTTGGTCCTTGTGGAACTCCTGTTCTCTCCAGGTCATATTAACTCCCCCCCCCGTTTTATTTATTTATTTTTGATTCCCTGCACTCTGCTGAAGGTTTGGTTAGGAGTCTTAATATCTGCCTTGATACATTACTAGGTAGAGTCTTTCAGAGGCCCTTTGTGGTAGGTTCCTGTCCTGTTTCTTGTTTCCTCCTACTTCGAATGTCCGTCCCATTTGTCTTTATGAGTTAGGATTAGTCATTTTGTCCTGGGTCCCCTTTCTTTTTTATCTTCTTTAGATGTATAGATTTCAGTATGTTTATCCTTTCTTATAGGTCTATATAAGTGAATATATACCATGTGTGTCTTTCTCTTTTGGGGATACCTCACTCAGGATGATTGATTCTAGGTCCCACCATTTGCCTGCAAATTTCATGATTTCCTACTACTCGCTGAGTAGTATTCCATTGTATAAAAGTACCGTAATTTCTGTATCCATTCCTCAACTGAGGGACATCTTGGGTGTTTCCAGGTTCTGGCTATTACAAATGAAGCTGCTACAAACATGGTTGACCAAATTTCCTTGTTGTGTACTTGAGCCTCTTTTTTTTTTTCTTTTTTTAGTATTAGAGTTTTTTTATTTTTATTTTTAGTTACAATTCGTTAATTCTGTGTCCCAGATATATCCCGCTCCCTCGTTCCCTCCCCCTCCCCAACTCCCTCCCTGGTCTCCTCCCTGCCCCTTTCCAAGTCCACTGATAGGGGGGACCTCCTCCCCTTTCATTTGACCCCGTTTTATCAGGTATCTTCAAGGCTGGCTTCAAAGTCCTCCTCTGTGGCCTAACAGGACTGCTCCTCCCCTTGGGGGGGAGGTCAAAGAGCCTGCCCTTGAGATCCTGTTAGAAATAGTCCTTGTTCCCCTTGCTTTGGAAAACTACTTGGTTACTGAGCTACCACAGGCCACATCCGAGCAGAAGTTCTAAGTTATATCCTTAGATGGTCCTTGGTGGAGTGTCAGTCTCAGAAAAGACCCTGTGCCCAGATATATTTGGTCCTTATAGAGCTCCTATCCTTTCCATATCATACTAACTCCCCTTCTTTCAAATGATTTCCTGCATTCTGCCATGGTTTGGTTATGAGTCTTAGTGTCTGCTTTGAAACACTGCTAGGTAGAGTCTTTCAGATGCCATTTTGCGGTAGACTCCTGTCATACATTCAATGCACATCCCATTTGTCTTTCTAAATGAGGATTGATCATCTTCACCCATGTTCACTTACTTGATTATCTTCTTTAGGTGTGTAGATTTCATGTTTATCATATCTTGTAGGTCTATATAAGTGAGTATATACCAAGTTTGTCTTTCTCCTTCTGGGATACTTCACTCAGAATGATCTTTTCTAGATCCCACCATTTGCCAACAAATTTCATGATTTCCTCCCTTTTGATTGCTGAGTAGTATTCCATTGTGTAAAAATACCACAATTTCTGTATCCATTCCTCTGTTGATGGACATCTGGGTTGTTTCCAAGTTCTGGCTATTACAAATAAAGCTGCTACAAACATGGTTGAACAAATGTCCTGTTGTGTACTTGAGCAAATTTTGGGTATATACCTAGGAGTGGTATAGCTGGGTCTTGAGGTAGCACTACTCCTAATTGTCTGAGAAAGCGCCAGATTGACTTCCAAAGTGGTTGTACCAGTTTACATTCCCACCAGCAATGGAGGAGGGTTCCTTTTTCTCCACAACTTCTCCAGCATGTGTTGTCACTTGAGTTTTTGATCTTGGCCATTCTGATGGGTGTAAGGTGAAATCTCAGGGTTGTTTTGATTTGCATTTCCCTAATGGCTAATGAGGTTGAGCATTTCTTTAAGTGTTTCTCTGCCATTTGATGTTCCTCTTTCGAGAATTCTCTGTTTAGCTCCATTCCCCATTTTTTAATGGGATTACTTGGTTTGTTGCTTTTCTGCTTCTTTAGTTCTTCGTATATACTGGATATTAGCCTTCTGTCAGCTAAAGGGTTGGTGAACATTCTTTCCCAATCTGTAGGCAGTCATTTTGTTTTGATGACTGTGTCTTTGGCTTTACAGAAGCTTTTCAGTTTCATGAGGTCCCATTTATTGATTGTTGCTCTTAGAGCCTGTGCTGTTGGTGTTCTGTTCAGGAAGTTGTCTCCTGTGCCAATGAGTTCTAGGCTGTTCCCCACTTTTTTTCCAACTGATTTAGAGTATCTGGTTTTATGTTGAGGTCCTTGATCCACTTGGACTTTAGTTTTGTGCAGGGTGATAAATATGGATCTATTTTCATTTTTCTGCATGTAGACATCCACTTGGACCAGCACCATTTGTTGAAGATGCTGTCTTTTTTTCACTGAATGGATTTGGCTTCTTTGTCAAATACTGAGTATTCATAGGTGTGTGGGTTTATTTCTGGGTCTTCTATGCGGTTCCATTGATCCTCTTTTCTGTTTCTATGCCAATACCATGCAGTTTTTATTACTGTTGCCCTGTAGTACAGCTTGAGATCGGGGATGGAGATACCTCCAGATGATCTGTTGTTGTACAGGATCGTTTTGGAGATTCTGGGTTTTTTGTTTCTCCATATGAAGCTGAGAATCTTTTTTTGAAGGTCTGTAAAGAATTGAGTTGGTATTTTGATGGGAATTGCATTAAATTTGTGGATTGCTTTTGGCAGGATGGCCATTTTCATAATGATAATCCTACCAATCCATGAGCACGGGAGATCTTCCCATCTTCTGAGATCTTCGATTTCTTTCTTCAGAGATTTGAAGTTTTTCTCAAACAGGGATTTCACTTCCTTGGTTAGAGTCACACCAAGGTACTTTATGTTATTGGTGGCTATTGTGAAGGGTGTTGTTTCCCTAATTTCTTTCTCAGCCCTTTTGTCTTTGGTGTACAGGAGGGCTTCTGATTTTTTTGAGTTGATTTTGTATCCTGCCACTTTGCTGAAGGTGTTTATCAGCTGAAGGAGTTCTCTGGTTGAATCTTTGGGGTCGCTCATGTATACTATCATATCATCTGCAAATAGTGACACTTTGACCTCTTCCTTTCTGATTTGTATCCCCTTGATCTCCTTTAGTTGTCTTATTGCTCTGGCTAGGACTTCAAGTACTATGTTGAAGAGCTATGGAGACACTGGGCAGCCTTGTCTTGTCCCTGATTTCAGTGGGATTGATTTAAGTTTCTCTCCATTGAGTTTGATGTTGGCTATATGCTTGTTGTATATTGCCTTTACTATCTTTAGGTATGTGCCTTGTATCCCTGATCTCTCCAAGACTTTAAACATGAATGGGTGTTGGACTTTGTCAAATGCTTTTTCAGCATCTAAGGAGATGATCAAATGGTTTTTCTCCTTCAGTTTGTTTATGTGGTGGATTACATTGATGGATTTCCGTATATTGAACCACCCTTGGATGCCTGGGCTGAAGCCTACTTGTTCATGGTGGATGATATCTTTGATGTGTTCTTGGATTTGGTTTGCATGTATTTTATTGAGCATTTTTGCATCAATGTTCATAAGAAAGATAGGTCTGAAGTTCTCTTTTTTTGTTGGATCTTTGTGTGGTTTAGGTATTAAGGTGACTATGGCTTCATAGAATGAGTTTGGTAGTATTCCTTCTGTTTCTATTTTGTGGAAGAGTTTGAGGAGAATTGGTTTTAGCGCTTCTTTGAAGGTCTTGTAGAATTCTGCACTGAAGCCATCTGGTCCAGGGCTTTTTTTGGAGGGGAGACTGTTAATGACTGCTTCAATTTCCTTGGGAGATATAGGGCTATTCAGTCTTTCTACCTGATCTTGGCTTAATTTTGGTAGATGGAATCTGTCAAGAAAATTATCCATTTCATTTAGATTTTCAAATTTTGTGCCACATAGGTTTTTGTAGTATGACCTAATATTGTTTGGATTTCCACAGTATCTGTAGTTATGTCCTCATTTTCATTTCTGATTTTGCTGATTTGGATAGTTTCTCTCTGCTTTTTAGTTAGTTTGGCTAGGGGTTTGTCTATCTTGTTGATTTTCTCAAAGAACCAGCTTTTGTTTCATTGATTCTTTGGATAGTTTTACTTGTTTCTAATTGATTGATTTCAGCCCTGAGTTTGATTATTTCCAGCCTTCTGCTCCTCTTGGGTGTATCTGCTTCTTTTTTTTTTTTTCTAGGGTTTTCAGTTGGGCCATTAAGTTGTTTGTATGTGATGTTACGAATTTCTTCTTGCAGGCATTTAGTGCTATAAATTTTCCCCTGAGCACTGCTTTCAATGTGTCCCATAAATTTGGGTATGTTGTGCCTTCATTTTCATTGAATTCTAGGAAGTCTTTAATTTCTTTCTTTATTTCTTCCTTGACCCAGCTGTCATTGAGTAGTAAGTTGTTCAGTGTCCATGTGCGTGTGGGCTTTTTGTTGTTTCTGTTGTTGTTGATGTCCAGCTTTAGTCCATGGTGGTCAGATATTATACAAGAGATTATTTCAATCCTTTTGTATCTGTTGAGACTTGCTTTGTGACCCATTATATGGTCTATTTTGGAGAAGGTTCTATGTGGTGCTGAAAAGAAGGTGTACTCTTTTGAGTTTGGGTGAAAAGATCTGTAGACGTCTATTAGGTCCATTTGATTTAGGGATTCTGTGAGTGCTTTTATTTCCCTTTTTGGTGTCTGTCTGATTGATCTGTCCCTTGATGAGAGTGGGGTGTTAATGTCTCCCACTATTAAGGTATTAGGATCAATGTATGATTTAAGCTTTAATAATGTTTCATTTATGAATGTAGGTGCTCTTGTATTTGGGGCATAGATATTCAAGATTGTGATGTCCTCTTGGTGGATTTTTCCTTTGATGAGAATATAGTGGCCCTCCTTATCTTTTTTGATTAACTTTGGATGGAAGTCTATTTTATTAGATATTAGGATGGCTACTCCAGCTTGTTTTCTGGAACCATTTGCTTGAAAAACATTTTTCCAGCCCTTTACTCTGAGGTGGTGTTTATCTTTGTTGCATAGGTGTGTTTCTTGGATGCTACAGAATGTTGGATCCTGTTTCCGCAACCATTCTGTTAGCCTGTGTTTTTATTGGGGAGTTGAGTCCATTGATATTGATAGATAGTAGTGACCAATGCATGTTAGTTCCTTTTGTAATGGAGTCGGTGATCTTACCCTGTTTCATTGCTTGTTTTCCTTTCGTTTTTGATAGGATATTATCTGTATGACCTGTTTTCTTGGGTGAAGTTGTTTTTGTTGGATTGGAGTTTTCCTTCTAGTATCTTCTGTAGGGTTGGTTTGCTGTGTAGATATTGCGTAAATTTAGTTTTGTCATGGAATATTTTGTTTTCTCCATCTATGTTGATTGAAAGCTTTGCAGGGTATAGTAGTCTGGGTTGACATTTGTGATCTCTTAGAGTCTCCATGATACTTGCCCAGGCCCTTCTGGCTTTCATAGTTTCTGATGAGAAGTCCGGTGTGCTTCTGATAGGTCTACCTTCATATGTTACTTGGTCTTTTTCCCTTGCTGCTTTTAATATCTTTTCTTTGTTCTGTAGATTTAGTGTTTTGACTATGATGTGACGTGATGTGTTTCTTTTCTGGTCTAGTCTATTTGGAGTTCTGTAGGCTTCTTGTATATTTATAAACATCTCTTTCTTTAAGTTGGGAAAATTTTCTTCTATGATTTTCTTGAAAATATTTTCTGGACCTTGGAGCCTGGAGTCTTCTTTTTCATCAATTCCTTTTATTCTTAGATTTTGTCTTTTCATAGCATCCTTGATTTCTTGAATATTTTGTGATTGGAACTTTTCTGATTTTACTTTTTCTTTGAGAGAAGTATCAATTTCTGCAAGTGTGTCTTCAGCTCCAGAGATTCTCTCTTCCATCTCTTGTATTCTGTTGGTGATGCTTACTTTTGTGGTTCCTGCTCTTTTCTCCAAGTTCTCCAGCTCAAGGGTTTTCTCATTTTGTGTTTTCTTTATTGATTCTAATTCTGTTTTCATGCCTTGCACCATTTCTTTCATCTGTTCGAATTTGGATTCCTGTCTCTCTACGATGGTCTCTATTTCCTTGTTCATTTCCTTTTTATATGCCACTAATTTTATTTCTACTTGTGCCTCTATTTGTTTGGCTATGTTTGCCTGTGTTTCTTTAAGGCTTTTGTCTATTTCTTCTTTCTTTACCTCCAATTGACTGGCCAACTCTTTGAAAGATTTCTTCATTTCCTCCTTATAAGCCTCAAATAATTGGGTAAGCATGGCTTTAAGGTCATTTTCCTGTGCTTCTGATGAATTGGAGTAGCCATCTATTTTGGGGTTTCCTGGTGAAGTCATGATGTCCTGATTTATGTTGGAAGTGTTCTTTCGCCTACCCCTGGCCATTGGCTTATCTGAAACCTTCCCTGTTTGTTTTTGGATTCTGCAAATCAGACTGGTACTGTCTCTCTCTGGCATCTGTAGAGTTCTTCAGCAAGCTGAGAGAGGTCCCGTGTCCTTAGTGTGTGCTGAGGATTAGCTGTACCTGTGAGAGAAAAGTACGCAGGCGCAGACGGGGCAAATGCAAGTGTGTGTGTGTGTGTGTGTGTGTGTGTGTGTGTGTTTGTGTGGGTGTGGAGTTGTGCGTGGACGTGTATCTCAAGGGACAGAGTGATGGCTAATGTTGAACCCTTGAGTGTGTGGGAGAGGCTCTGCACTGTATATGTTGCAGGCGCTAGTGATGATCGCAGCGCAATTTCTGGCATTAACTGCTTTAACTCCTCAATTAGACCCACAGAGCAGGAACTTCAATGTCCCAAGTGCCCCTCGGTTTCCCAAAGTGGGTATATGGGTGGGAGGGGGTTCAATGCCTGGCTTCTGTTTTAGAAGGACCCAGGATCTGGGTTCTCAGATTCTCAAGGGTGCACTCACTTACAGGCAGGTCACTTGGCAGAGATCAGGGTATCTGAGCTCTCTGCTCTCTGGTTTGGCCCTGCTTCTTTGATGTGCTCCGCCAGCTCCGTGTTGCTGTCACTGCCAGGTTATGAGGTCTTGCTGCAGCTGGAGATTTCAAGGTGGTCATGTCAGTAGGAATCGGGGTAAACAGGCTCTCTGTTTTCTGGTTTAGCTGTGGTTAGTCTTAAACTGGAGGGTTGATGTGCCCTGCCAGCTCAGTGCTGCTCTGCCGCCAGGTTAGAAAGTCCCCTTGTAACTGGAGACTGGGTTGCTGGTCCAGATGTTTTCTGGGAAGTCCTGGGGTCTCTTCAATGTGCTCTCCCAGCGCCTGGTGTGCCTAGCTATTGTGGCGTTTCTGTCTGGTTTTGGTGAGTATATAGTGTATTTTCTGTCACTGTGGGATTGGGCGGGCCGTACTGTGAGTGATTGCGATCCTGTGGAGCTAGTATGGCATCTAGCAGACTCGGGCCCTGGGAGAATGGTGCAGCCGCCGCGCAGATCTGGGACTCTGAGACGGGTACTGCTGGCACCTGCCGCTAAAGGGCTTGGAGCTCTGCCTCAGCCGCTGCAGACCCCAGGCAGTTATGTCTGCGCAGAGAAAGATGATTCCACTGTGCCGAGGAGGAAGGCAGTCTGGGGGAGGGGAGTGCCGCGAGATCAAAGGGTCATTTCTCACCTTCCCCAAACAAGTCTCCAGGTGACCTGAGACCAAAGTTTTCGCCTCCTGTGATGTTCCCTGTTGTTTAGGAAGCCTCACCGTTGTTTTCCTGGGTTAGAGGTCCTTCCATGCACCAACTCAGATGGTTAGCAATTCCACAGCTCAGAACTGTGTGAGCTAGTTGCCATCTTGGCTCCACCCCCCCAGTATTAGAGTCGCCTCTTTTGAATATATGCCTAGGAGTGGTATAGCTGGATCTTGAGGAAGCACTAATCCTAATTGTTTAAGAAAGCGCCAGATTGATTTCCAAAGTGGTTGTACCTGTTTCCATTCACACCAGCAATGAAGGAGGGTTCCACTTTCTCTACAACCCCTCCAGCATGTGTTGTCACTTGAGTTTTTTATCTTAACCATTCTGGTGGTTGTCAGGTGAAATCTGAGGGTCATTTTGGTTTACATCTCTCTGATGGTTAAGGATGTTGAGCATTTCTTTAAGTGTTTCTCTGCCATTCTCTATTCCTCTACTGAAAATTCTCTGTTTAGCTCTGTACCCCATTTTTTAATCGGATTGCTTGGTTTGCTGCTTTTTAACTTCTTTAGCTCTTTATATATTCTAGATATCAGCTCTCTGTCAGATATATGGTTGGTGAAGATCCTTTCCCAGTCTGTAGGCCGTCGTTTTGTTTTGATGACTACGTCCTTTGCTTTACAGAAGCTTTTCAGCTTCATGAGGTCTCATTTATCAATTGTTTCTCTTAGAGCCTGTGCTGTTGGTGTTCTGTTCAGGAAGTTGTTCCTGTGTCAATGAGTTCCAATGTCTTACCCACTTTTTCTACTAACTAATTTAAAGTATCTGGTTTTATGTTGAGATCTTTCATCCATTTGGAGTTTAGTTTTGTGCAGGGTGATAAGTATGGATCTATTTTCATTTTTCTGCATGTAGACATCCAGTTGGACCAGCACCATTTGTTGAAGATGCTGTATTTTTTCCAATGAATGGTTTTGGCTTCTTTGTCAAAAATCAAATATCCATAGGTATGTGCGTTTAATTTTGGGTCTTCTATTCAGTTCCATTCATCCGGCTTTCTGTTTCTATGTCAATACCATGCAGTTTTTATTACTATTGTTCTATAGTACAACTTGAGCTGGGGGATAGAGATGCCTCCGGATGATCTGTTGTTGTAGAGGATTGTTTTGGAGATTCTGGGTTTTTTGTTCCTCCATATGAAGTTGATAATTTTTCACTCAAGACCTATGAAGAATTGTGTTGGTATTTTGATGTGAATTGCATTGAATATATAGATTGCTTTTGGCAGGATGGCCATTTTCACTATATTAATTCTACCAATCCATGAGCACTGGAGATCTTTCCATCTTTTGATATCTTCTTCAATTTCTTTCTTCAGAGACTTGAAGTTTGTCTCATACAGGTCTTTCTCTTGCTTGGTTAGAGTCACACCAAGGTACTTTATGTTATTAGTGGCTATTGTGAAGGATGTTGTTTCCCTAATTTCTTTCTCAGCCCTTTTGTCTTTTGTATACAGGAGGGCTTCTGATTTTTTTGAGTTAATTTTGTATCCAGCCACTTTGCTGAAAGTATTTATCAGCTGAAGGAGTTCTCTGGTTGAAATTTTTGGGTCCCTCATTATACTATCATGCCATCTGTGAATAGTGAAACTTTGACCTCTTCCCTTCTAATTTGTATTCCCTTGATCTCCTTTAGTTGTCTTATTGCTCTAGCTAGAACTTCAAGTACTATGTTGAAGAGATGTGGAGAGAGTTGGCAGCCTTATCTTGTCCCTGATTTCAGTAAGATTAGTTTGAGTTTCTCTCCATTGAGTTTGATGTTGGCTATAGGCTTGCTGTATATTGCCTTTCCTATGTTTAGGTACCTGCCTTGTATCACTGATCTTGCCAAGACTTTAAACATGAATGTGTGTTGGACTCTGTCAAATGCTTTTTTGGCATCTAAGGAGATGACCATGTGGTTTTTTCTCCTTCAGTTTGTTTATATGGTGGATTACATTGATGGATTTCTGTTTATTCAACTTCACTTGCATGCCTGGGATGAAGCCTACTTGGTCATGGTGGATGATATCTTTGATGTGTACTTGGATTCAGTTTGCCAGTATTTTATGAAGTATTTTTGCATCAATGTTCATAAGAGAGATAGGTCTGAAGTTCTCTTTTTTTTTGTTTTTTTTTTTTTTTTTTGTTCAGTCTTCACGTGTTTTAGGTATCAAGGTGACTGTGGCTTCATAGAAAGAGTTTGGTAATGTTCCTTCTGTTTCTACTTTGTGGAATAGTTTAGAGAGAATTGAATTTAGCACTTCTTTGAAGGTCTGGTAGAATTCTGCACTGAAACCATCTGGCCCAGGGCCTTTTTTGGAGGGGAGACTGTTAATGACTGCTTGAATTTTCTCGGGGGATATAGGACTGTGTAATCTTTCTACCTGGTCTTGACGTAATTTTGGTAGATGGAATCTATCAAGAAAATTGCCCATTTCTTTTATATTTTTGAACTTTGTGGCATATAGGTTTTTGTAGTATGACCTAATGATTGTTTGGATTTCCTCATTGTCTGTAGTTATGTTCCCCTTTTCATTTCTGATTTTGCTCATTTGGATAGATTCTCTCTGCTTTTTAGTTAGTTTGGCTAAGGGTTTTTCTATCTTGTTGATTTTCTCAAAGAACCAGCTTTTTGTTTCATTGGTTCTTTGAATAGTTTTATTTGTTTCTAATTGATTGCTTTCAGCCCTGAGTTTGATTATTTCCAGCCATCTGTTCCTCTTGGGTGTATCTGCTTCTTTTTTTTTTTTCTAGGTTTTTCAGTTGGGCCATTAAGTTGCTTGTATGTGATGTTACAGATTTCTTCTTAAAGGCACTTAGCGTTATGAATTTTCCTCTGAGCACTGTTTTCAATGTGTCCCATAAATTTGGTTATGTTGTGCTTTTATTTTCATTGAATTCTAGGAAGTCTTTAATTTCTTTCTTTATTTCTTCCTTGACCCAACTGTCATTGAGTAGCAAGTTGTTCAGTTTCCATGTATGTGCAGGCTTTTTGCTGTTTCTGTTGTTGGTGAGGCCCAGCTTTAGTCCATGGTGGTCAGATAGAATACATGGGATTATTTCAATCTTCTTGTATCTGTTGAGGCTTGCTTTGTGACCAACTATATGGTCTTTTTTGGAAAAGGTTCCATGAGGTGCAGTTTTGGTGTTGCAGGTCCTTTGCCCTTCAGCTAAGGTGCACACTAGCCGCTGCCATCTTCTTCCCCATTTAGGTTATTCACAATCTTATTCTTACAATAGGCCCTAGATAAGATTATTATGCTTTGATGCCTAAGTATCATTGTAGTAGCCATGAAGTCTGGAATTCTTTTCTAGAATTCGTATAGTAGAGGTAATATGTATTACTATCCCAGCTTTATTCCAAATGTTATAACTTACAAAACTCTTGAGAAAGACCCATCTTTCAAGACATACCTCTATTTGGTTTCTTTATTTCATTTTATTTTTATATTAATTACGCTTTATTAGATCTGTATCCCAGCTGCAGTCCTCTCCATTGTCCCTTCTCTCATTTCTTCCTAATCCCACCCTCCCTCACTTTTCTCCTCCCAAGCCCCTCTCCAAATCCATTGATAGGGGAAGTCCTCCTTTCTTTCCATCTGACCCTAGCTTATCAGGTTCCATCAGGACTGTCTGCATTGTCTTCCTCTGTGGTCTGGCAAGGCTGTTCCTCCCTCAGGGGGAGGTAGTCAAAGAGCCAGCCACAGAGTTCATGTCAGAGACAGTCCCTGTTCCCATAACTAGGGAACCCACTTGGATACTGAGCTGCCATGGGCTATATCTGAACAGGAGATCTGGGTAATATCCATGACTGGTCCTTGAATGGAGTATCACTCTCAGAAAAAAACCCCTGTTCTGTCTTTCAGAGGCCCTTTGTGGTAGGCTCCTGTCCTGTTTCTATTTAATTTCTTAAATACTACTTAATTACCTGAACACATAATTCCTTTTTCTTAGAGCTTATTGATGAAATTGCTTAGAATTCTATGCAGTATTCATCCATGGTTCGCTGAATTACAATACAGTTTTTCTCCTCTGACTAACAGGTTTCCTGCTGTTAAAGTGAAAAACAAACAAAATACCTTGGATGCTGTATATTTGGATAGTGACAATGTTTCTGCGACAACACTGGAGACATTGATCATCTACATGGTGATGAGTCTTTTTTTTTTTTTTAACCAAGGCCAGAAGCCTCTTCAACTCAACAAAACCACCTTCCCAGCACATAGGGGCAGAGATTACTCATGTCCATTGCTATCAGCATTCCTTGCACAGTAGCATGGTCTCTTTCATTTCTGTCTGAATAAATTACCCTTGTATCTATTATTTTAATTCCTGAGGTAGTTGCCATACAACAACAACAAAAATTTCTGTCTCCCTCTGAACTCACTCCTAAGACTTCTGCAAGCCTATGGTTGGATGGGTTAGGTGGGAAGAGACTACCCTTTTCTGAATAAAAGGGGAGAGGGGACATGGAGAAGAAGAAAGGAGGGTGGGACCAGGAGGAGGAGAGGAAGGGGCCTACAATTGGGATGTAAAGTGAATGAATGAATGAATAAATAAGTGTGATATAAAAAAATCTTATAAAAATGAGCTAACCTTTTAAATATATTTCAGATTTCTAAGTTATAGATCTGAAAATTAGATGTTTATACATGTGAAATAAAATGATAAGGAAAAGGTTATTTTTTATTAAATTATAACATTTAAGGAAAGAAGCTGGATTTAACCTCACATTTCATGAAAGTAGATAGAGTTCTTGCCACCTGGCGAGATAGTTGAAATGGAACAAAAGATGACCACTATGAACAAAGTATAAATGTTAGACATATTTCATGGTATCGTTGTGTTTTCATTTTTAAAGAAAAATACTGAGAATAACTTGATTAATTAAAAAAAAAAACTGGTGTGGCTCTCAGATGAGCAAGGAACAATGGCAAAAGAGACTAGAGCATACTTGTGCATGTTTGGAGGCTGGCAGCCTTTAGATTAACAAAGGGCACCTGAGTTGGCAGACATGAGATGTCAATGAACCATGACTAACTTTATAAAAGTTCATCATGAAGTAACACAAGAAAAATTTTAGTAGAACTTTGTAAATGTGATCCCAAGTCCTTTAAAACAGTTCAACTAAAAAAAAAAAAAATTCTTCATGGATTTCCAGGATTGCCTTAATCAATAAATGAAGAATATTTGAGCAGATCTTGTTTCACTCCTTTGGATAGCAAGCCGTGGGTAATTCTCTACAATGGTATCATGTAGTCACCCCAAAGCAACAATAAAAACATTTTTCACCCCACTGGACATTTTCAAATAAAAATATTTACTTTCTTCATCCTGTGCAAGAATGGTTCATTATCATTGCTGATGACTCAAAACAGGTGAGTGACTAGAATTCTACTTGAGATCTTGCTATTTCAAGAAATTTTTACTTCTTTTCATGAGTATCATCTCATTAAGATTTTTCTAGGAACTGTGGCTCAAGATGAGCATTGTGGTAATTTTGTGGGACAGAAATGAATATGTAGTCTACTGAATGCTTTTTTTCTAAAAGCATGTGTTTTATCCAGCTCAATGGAACAATATTAGCACAGGTAATACCAGGGAAACATAGGTCAAAACAATATGTTGTCTTCTGGCTGGTGATATTAATTTAGATATTGATGGCTAAACAGAGAGTTTGAGAGTCCTTGCTATATGTACCATCACAGAAAGCTTGAAGTGGTGTGGACGCATATGTAAAAATGTGTCCATTTTTTGGCATGACATAAATTGTGTGAAATACCATATGAATAAGCTTATGAAGAATCAATATGATTTGCATGTAATTCAGTGGTGTAAAAAGGTATAAAATGGACAATAGGGATGTTTGTTTTCAGGAATGAGACGGAAGCTGACTTCTTTGGTAAGTAACAGAGTTTGTTTTTTTTTTTTTTTGGTGCAGAAATATGAGTCTCAGGAATGTTAGAGAATTTTGAGTGGCTAGATCCAAGGCCAAGGCCTACCACTCATTATCCACTTGCCCAGATGAACCTGGCTTTACCTTGGGGTGACTTTAACCAAGCAGGTGAAAGACCTGTTTGAAAGAAAACTTCAAGTCTCTGAAGAAAGAAATTGAAGAAGATATCAGAAGCTGGAAAGATCTCCCATGCTCATGGATTGTTAGGATTAACATAGTGAAAATGGCCACCCTGCCAAAAGCAATCTACAGATTCAATGCAATTCCCATCAAAATACCAATACAATTCTTTATAGACCTTGAAAGAACCTGGCTTTAAAGGAGATGCTTGAGCCCAGGACCTGTCTTCTCCTTATCTTGGCTTCTTACCATGTGCCCTCACCTGAGAAATCCCAAGTGGTGTTAATATTCCAATTAAAGTGGCAGCCCTAGAAACAGGTGTCATTAAGAATAGGCAATGCTTCATCCGAGCAGAGGTTCTAGGTTATATCCATACATGGTCCTTGGTGGAGTGTCAGTCTCAGAAAAGACCCGTGTACCCAGATATATTTCATCTTGTGGAGCTCCTATCCTTTCACCTCATACAAACTCCCCTTTATTTCATATAATTCCCTGCACTCTGCTGAAGGTTTGGTTATGAGTCTTAGTATCTGCTTTGATACACTGCTAGAACCATGTATGGATATAACCTAGAACCTCTGCGTGGATGAAGCCCGTAGTAGCTCAGTAACCAACTGGTTTCCCATAGTAAGGGGAACAAGGACTATATCGACAGGAACTCAATGGCAGGCTCTTTGACCTTCCCACCCCCTAAGGGAGGAGAGTCCTGCTAGGCCACAGAGGAGAACTTTGCAGCCAGTCCTGAAGATACCTGATAAAAGAGGGTCAGATGAAAGGGAGGGAGTCCCAGTGGACTTGTAAAGGAACAGGGAGGAGATGAGGGAGGGAGGGTGGAATTGGGAGAGAATGAGGGAGCAAGATACAGCTGAGATACAGAGTTAATAAAATGTAACTAAAAAAAATAAAAAATAATTAAGTTTGAAAATAAAATTTAATAATGATAAAAAAAAATACAGAGAATAGGTAATGCAGCCACTCCTGATGAGACCTGATAGGCTACGGTCAGATGGAAGGGGAGGAGGACCTCTTTTATCAGTGGAATGGGGAGGAGCATAGATGGAGAAGAGGGAGGGAGGGTAAGAATGGAAAGGGAAGAGGGAAGGGGCTACAGGTGGAATACAAAGTGAATAAACTGTAATTAATAAAAATAAAATTAAAATATATCTTTAAAAAGCTAAAAAAAAGAATTTCAAGAAAGTAAATTTAAGAACTATTATACAAGAAAAGAATGAGAAGGGCATGTAGAAATGCTTACATTAATAAGAACTGATGGTGTTTGACTTAATACGCTGGAAGAAATGTAAAAACTTTAGAGGCTGCAATAAGCAGGAAGACTTGGCATTTAAAATCTACCCAGTGGGATTTTGTCTGGTTTTGGAATGCTGTCACAGTCTTTGGGAAATCTTATGTCCATCAGTCCTGCTGTTTCTGAAAAACTCTTGTTACTACAATCGTTCTGCCACCCCTTCCACATAGATCCCTGGCCTTTGAAGGAAAGCGTGTGATAAACACATCCCATTTAAGGTGGAGTGCTCCAAAGTCTATCACTTTCCACACATTGGCCATTTCTTCTTCTCTGTTGTGATCCCTATCTACGGCAAGTGTGGCCTCAGTGATGAGGATTTAGTGATACACTAATCTATGGCTATAGCAATATGTTACCAGGAGTCAAATTGTCACTATTTTTACTTAGCAGGATAATTGAAAAATGGCAACAAGTCCCACCACTTACTAAGAATCTATTTGTAATTAACAGATTCTAATATAGGCAAAACCAGTTTTCTTTAACAGAATAGTACTGGATGTATCAACCAGAGAACGTGATAGACTTCATGCTTGTCAGTAATTGTCCAATACGAAACTAATTCCATATTTTTATTTTGTTTTGCTCTCTCACTATATATTTTTGTATATATATATACATATACATATATGTATATATAGCAATATATAGATGATTTGGCTTGGGTTTGGCATTTTTAAAGAGAGAAAGAACATGAATGTATGGTGTGGATGGGTAGGTGTCTGAAAGAAGCTGGAGGAAAAGAAAGAATGTGATCAAAAACACATTGTATGAAAATTAATTTAAAACTCCTCCTCATTTATATTCAAAGAATGGAGAATGAAGAAAACATGTGTGCTCCATTAAGAGCTCTACCTCTTACCCTATATATCAGAACTACGGGATTTGGGGATTTTAAATGAGTAATTAATTTCAGTGTGTAAGAGATGAACAGTCTCTGTTCATCTACCAAAGAAAAATGAGGAAACTTACTTTGTGAACAAAAGAGTGAAAACAGTAATTACAATGGCAGCATGAATACCTATGGCATTAGTTAATACCACCATAGTTTCTATTATATTATGAAGACAAAAAAAATTCATATTAGGGTTAGTCATAAAAATGGTAGTTGATGATCACAAAAATCTACTGTATTATTATTTGATCCCTAAAAGTAAACAAAAAAGTTCTAGGTCTAGTGAAAATAAATTTAACATGAATAATAAAAATAGTTGTGGAAAAAATAAAAATAGCTGTGGTATCTCAGTCACTTTCCATTCTTAAGCCAGTTAACAGATGCAGAATTGTTTAATGGAAGAGGAAGCTAATTCTGTTTGAGAAAGGACCATGTGAGAATAAGTTTTTCTCCTTGTTCTGTTCTCTTCAGAGGAGCCTTTAAGGATTTTTATTTCAGGATAGTGATGTAATAACTTAAAGGAAACAATCAAACGCCATTCATAAACAACTGAAACTGGTTCTGAATTCATATGATTCTAGGAGGCAATAAAAAAAAATCCTGTGGCCAATTTATCTGAGTAGGGCTTAGGAAAATCAACCTGAAGTTATAAATGAAAACCCTCTCACAGTGCGTCCGTGAAAGCACAACCCTTCATGTGTCCCTAATTTATGCTATCCAAACCTCATTTTTTCTATTTATAACAAATTTATACTGAAACATTTATTTGAAAGTATTCACCTCCTCTCCTTTCATATGTGAACACTGTAAATCATTTTCCCTTCTCACAACACTTAATTTGTTTTTGTGGGTGTGTTGGTGTTCCTCGTCCTTTACTAGAAGGCTTCTCTAGTTAGTCGGTGTCCTCTTTTCTATGATCTCTGCTATTAGGAGTCTCTGTCTGAATCTCCCTCATATCCTCTCAAGAGCATACCCTGACTTGGGTCTCCAGCCTATGCAGTAATAAAGATAGAGAAGACAGAGCAGAGATGGAGGGAATGTCCAAACAAAGACTGGCACAAACAATGACCCATCCTATCAGAGACTGCCAACCCTTGACACTATGAATGATACTCTGCTAACCTTGTAGATCGATGCTGAGACTCACAGCTAAACTTTGATCAATGCATAGGCTTTCTTGGGGAATAGTGGGAGGAAAAAGCAAATGACCCAGAAGTGACAGGAGCTCCACAAGAAAATAATAGAGCTAAGTAACCGGGGCCAGAGGGATATGCTGAGACTGAAGCATCAACCAAAGACCATGCATGAACTGGACCTAGGCCCTCTACAAAGATATAGCAATTGGGCAGCTTAGGCTGGAAGTGTGTCCTCCTGTAAGGTAAGTGGGGACTGCATTTGACATGGACTCACTTGGTAGCATTTAGATCACTTTTCCCCTGGCAGGACTGCCTTGACAAGGCCACAGAGGAAGAAATAAGTTCAGTCCTGAAGCAACTACTGTGAATGAAAAAAAGAGCTCCCCCCTTTTTTTCTGAGGAAAAGGGAAGGAGACAAATTGGAGGGAGAGAAGGTGAGGCTGAGAGGGAAGAAAGAAAGGAACTACAAGGATGTAAAGTGAATAAAATAAATAAATGAGAAAAAAAACATTATTTGTGGATAAAGTATCTGTATCAATGAGCTGAAAACAAATTTGCTCAACCATGTTTGTAGCAGCTTTATTCATAGTAGCCAGAATCTGGAAACAACCCAGATGTCCCTCAATTGAGGAATGGTTACAGAAATTGTGGTACATTTACACAATGGAATAATACTCAGCAATAAAAAACAAGAAAATCGTGAAATTTGTAGGCAAATGGTAGGAACTAGAAAAGATCATCCTGAGTGAGGTACCCCACTCAGAAAGTGTCAGCAGAAAGACACACACGTTATATACTCACTCATAAATGAATATTAAACATATAATATAGGATAAAAATACTAAAATCTGTTCATCAAAAGAAGCTAAGCAAGAAGGAGGACCTGGGGTAAGGTGATCAACCCTCACTTAGAAAGGCAAATGAGATTGATAATGGAAGAAGGAGAAAACAAGAAACAGGACAAGAGCCTACCACAGAGGGCCTTTGAAAGACTCTCCCCAACAGTGTATCAAAGCAGATGCTGAGACTCATAACCAAACTTTGTGCAGAGTGCAGGGAATCATATGAAAGAAGGGGGAGATAGAAAGACCTGAAGAGGACAGGAGCTCCACAAGGACCAAATATATCTCGGCGCAGGGATCTTTTCTGAGACTGGTTCTCCAACCAAGGACCATTCATGGATAAAACCTAGAACCCCTGCTCAGATGTACCCCAAGGCAGCTCAGTTTTGCAAGTGGATTTTTCCCTAGTAAGGGGAACAGGGACTGTCTCTGTCATGAACCCAGTGGCTGGCTCTTCAACATCCCTCCCCCAGGGGAGGAGGAGCCTTGCCAGGCCACAGAGGAGAACATTGCAGCCAGTCCTCATGAGACCAGATAGGCTAGGGTCAGATGGAAGGGTGAGAAGGACCACCCC
The DNA here is from genome assembly GCF_907164565.1 of Psammomys obesus. Classification (NCBI taxonomy): domain Eukaryota; kingdom Metazoa; phylum Chordata; class Mammalia; order Rodentia; family Muridae; genus Psammomys; species Psammomys obesus. The sequence goes on from NW_026594418.1 coordinate 4,097,871, forward strand.
TATCAGTGGACTTAGAGAGGGGCATGGGAGGAGATGAGGGAGGGAGAGTGGGATTGGAAGGGAATGAGGGAGGGGGCTATGGCTGGGATGCAAAGCAAATAAAATGTAATTAATGTAAAAAAATAAAAATTTAATTAAAAAGTGGATTTTAGTCATATAATATAGGATAAACATACTAAAATCTGTACACCTAATGAAGCTAAGCAAAAAGGAGGACCCTGGGTAAGAAAATCAATTCTCATTCAGAAAGGCAAACTGGATAGATAGTGGAAGAGGGAGAAATCAGGGAACAGCACAGGAGCCTACCAGAAGGGCCTTTGAAAGACTCTACTACACAGCAGGGCATTGAAGCAGATGCTGAGACTCATAGCCAAACTTTGGGCAGAGTGCAGGGAACCTTAGGAAAACAAATTCTAAAATGCAGGACTCTTCCTGCTTTAGCTGAGCTTCTGGGACTCTGATATGAGGTATGGTAACCCATAATTTTAGATATCTCATGTAGCTTACTCTTGAGAGGGGAATGTTTGATTTTTTTTTCCCAAGGCTTTCATATGCATCACTAAGCTATTAATTTGAGATCTCTCATTTGCTTTTTAATGTGTGCACTGGTTATAAACTTTCCTCTTTGGACTGCCTTCATTATGTCCCATAGATTTTGATATGCTGTGTTTTCATTGCCATTAAATTCTAGGAAATTTTTAAACTTTCATCTTGATTTCTTCCTTGACTCAATTATCATTCACTAATAGAATATTGTCTATTCTCCATGGGCTTCTGTACTTTCTTTAGTTTCTTATGTCACAGATAACTAGCTTTATTCCACTGTGGCCAGATAAAATTAGGATGTTATTTCAAGCTTACTACATTTGTTGACTCTTGCTTTCTACCCTCATATGTACTCAAATTTAAAGGAAATTCCATGGGATATTGCCAATAATGTGCTTTCTTTAGCATTTGCATGGAACATTCTCTAGATGTGTGTTTGATCCATTTGTTTTATAATATGATTTAATTCAAATATTTGTTTAGTTATTATTTTTGAGATGATCTACTTATTGATTGAAATGAACCATTTAAATCACTCACTTTAAGTGTGTTGTGATTATTCTGTGTCTTTAAATCTAATAGCATTTTTTAATGAACTTCAGAACACATTTGTGACGTGTGTATATATTTAGAATTGTGATATGCTCTTAATGGATTATTCCTTTAACAAATATGAAGTAACCCTCCATATGTCTAGCAAGTTTTGGTCTGATGCCTATATCACCAGATATCAAAATATCTACACCTGCTTATATTTTAGTTCCATTTTCTTATAGTAGCTTTCCCATTCTTTTATATAAAGGTAGTATCTATTGTTAATAGTGAATTATGTTTATTAAAGGCAGCTTAAAAATAAATCCTGTGTTTTAATCCAATATGTTATACTGTATCTTATTACTAGTAATTAATATCATTAAGACTCATTACTAATATATCTAATATATGCATATAATTTTTGGCATTCTGTTCTTTTGTACTGGTTTCTTAGACCTGTTTTGGCTAACTGTTCTGGAATTATTTATTTAATTTTCATGAGTTTGTTAATGTGTCTATCCTTCTTTGCATACCAAAATAATCACTCTGGTATCTTCTGTAGAGTTATCTTAGAGGTTATTAACACTTTTAATCTGTTTTTATTATGGAATATTTTTTATCTTATTTCTTTTTAGATTTTAAAAGATAATAGTCTGGATTAAAATTTGTAGTTTTTCAGGATTTAGAATACATTCCAAGGCCCCTCTTGCTTTAAAAGCTATACAGTTGATCTTGTGAGATCTTTGAGGTTTAATTCCTTTGAGCCACTTCCATCCATAGAAGGGAATATTTTAAACTTCAGCAAATAGACACTTGTGTACTGTGCAGTTCTCTAGCCTCATAGTTAGAGGATACCTTATCCACCATCATCTACCATAAATGTATTCCTCACATTGTTGCTTCCACGCAAGCAACTCCCACTCACTGGTCTTTGTACTGCAAAAGTTTAAAGCACTTGATGGTTTGGTACTATAGTTTCCGTTACAGGTAGGTAGAATGTCTTATTTATATGTGAAATAGTTTTTAGAGCTACATGTTCTCTGATTTGTTATTAGCTGTAAGGTGCAGCTCCAATAGTCGGAATTCATAAACGAAGAAATTATCAGTGAAAATAAAAGGAGTGTTACTCAATACTAGCCCTGGTCATTTCTTAAATAAATTGTTACAAGCCAGGCGTGGTGGTACATGCCTTAATCCCAGCACTCAGGGAGGGAGAGGCAAGTGAATCAGATCACTCTGAGTTCAAGGCCAGCCTGGTATACAAAATGAGTCCAAGACAGCCAAGGCTATGCAGAGAAACCCTGTCTTAAAACAAATAAAGAAGAAAGGAGACGACGACCAAGAAGATGAAGAAGACAACAAAGAGGAGGAAGAAGAAGAAGAAGAAGAAGAAGAAGAAGAAGAAGAAGAAGAAGA
>NW_026594418.1:4100376-4125520 GCF_907164565.1 Psammomys obesus
GAAGAAGAAGAAGAAGAAGAAGAAGAAGAAGAAGAAGAAGAAGAAGAAGAAGAAGAAGAAGGAGAAAGAGAATTGTTTCATGTTGTTGACACTGTGTTCTTTTAGCTTGGATAGAGGAGAACATTCATCATGAGATCCAGTTGGTATTTCGACTAATGTCGAAGATAATACTACATATCAGCCACTTTACTCTTCGCATGCTAGAGTCAAGAGGTGAACAAAGGAGTTATAGTGTTGACTTTGATGTTGAGCCTAGGCTTTAAATTGCTTATTGTTTTGTTATGTTAGATGCTGTGACCAAAACAACTTGAGGAAGAAAGGGTTTATTTGGCTTGCAATACCAGGTATAGTCCATAACTGAGTGAAGCCATGACGAGAACTCAAGCAGGGCAGATACTCAAACACACAAGAACGCAAGCATAAAGCATGAAGGAACACTCTTCAAAGGAACACTCGATCTCAGGGTCATGCTCAACTAGCTATTGAAACAACCCCATCTATCCAGAGATAGCCCTGCTCATACTGACTTAAGCCATTATATGTCAATCATCAATCAAGACAATCTCTCAGGCATGAGCACAGGCCAATCTGGTAGAAGGAATTCTTCAGTTAGTGTTACCTACCCCCAGGTTACTCAAGGTTATATTAAGTGGATGATAAATACTAATAAGTATAGCCTACATATCTAATATGCAATTGAACTACTATTCTATAATGGAAGCAATGAAGATTATAGGTTCCTTAGGGTATCTATTTACAGTATTATGGTTTGTGAAATGAAAAATTATAAAACTTCTATTGAAGAAGGATTTGGTAATGGCCCAGAAACTTTGGAATCCATAATAACAGGAAAGGAGTATAGACACCTGATGTAACTACATGACCAGTTAGAGAAACAAGAATTGCAATTGACATCCATTAGCGTTTCTTCCTTTATTCTGTTATGAATGTTTCTCTCTGTGGGCATCTTCCTCTTTTCTCACTAATTTATCATGTAACAGAATGTAATAATTTCCTGTTACTATATTTAGATATCACCATTTTAAATCAAGAGATTTGAGATGTTATGGAGAAGAACACATATCTCCCAGAACTTTACCTCTGTTCTGGGGAAGGGTTTAGTGTCTTTTTGATTGCTTATAGAATAGCTGCATCATGTCATTGTTCTTAATTATGGATTAAGTAAATTTCAAACAGTATGAGTGAAAAGCTGACGAGATTGTAGTGGTTAATTTTTATGTGTTGTTCTGACTGGTCGTGGGATGCCCAGAGGAAGCATAATTTTTGGGTATGTCTGTAAAACTGCTTTACAATTAACACTTGAAACAGTGCATTTAGTGAAGACTGAGTGACCTCCCCAACCTAGGTGGACAAATTGCAACATTTTAAGGGCTTGGAAAAAAACAAAACAAAACAAAGAAGGAGGCACTTGCCCAGTTTAGTCTCCTGCCTTCTTGGCTGAGCTGGTATACATCATCTCATCTCCCCCAAACCTTATGTTAGGTTATCAAACCTCTGAAATTGGACTGCCAAGTTTCCTGGATATCTGGCTTACAAGCTTCTCAACCTCCATTATCATGTCAACTAACATCTCAAAACAAATTGCCTTCAAATGGTTCTGTATCTCTGGAGAACTGATACTCTGCTCAATTTTCACTCTTTCCTTCTAAATCCAACACTGGCAAATGTGTTTCATGAGCTCAGAGACAGACCGCTTCCCAAGCCTTTCCTTTACCCATATCCTCATTCCTTTAGTAATCTCCCTTTGCCCTCCTAGAATGAAAGCCCAGACTAATCATCAGGCATAGTTACTCCAGTTACCGTGTTTTAGGCACAAGAATTACTCACCTGCTCTCTATTTTGTTTTCAGGATTAATCATCAGATTAACACCAGATACTATAAAAATGTCGGTCAGGCACTGTTCCAAAACAGCAGTTGTGGATCCACAGAGAGTTCCTACATGCTGAAAATATATGGATATGAAAAATAAAGGAAAGGACCACAAAGGATGGCTGAATATTTAGTATCTGCATAAGTTTAACTGTGAATCAGGAATTTGGGAAAATATGTATTTTGAGTAGAAAAGTGTAGGACAGTGAGCAGTGGAGTAGTGGTGGAGAAGGTAGGAGAATGTTTCTCATTCTGGGAAAATTAAATTTGTAGATAGACATATTTAGAAGCTAAGGATATAGATAGTACATCTCAGAGAGAGGAACTGTAAAAAGGTGAAGGACAGAAAAAGTAAAATGAAAAAAAATCTAATTATCTTTTCACTTGTTATAGTACATTTTCTAGTGAGACCTTCAAAGGTAACTTCATTCCAAGAATGAGGTAAAAAATATGCAAGCATTAATTATTAATGGTAGAATTTTGAACATCCGTGAGCAGTTACTCAGTCTTCAAAATACAGCCAGCCTAACATGTAGTTCACTAAGTCTGCCAACTAATTATCTTTCTTCTCTTTGTGTGCTGTAATAGTTCTCATCACATGACCAATTATATATTTTACTTAATTTTTACCCCATGTTTCTTAAATTTTTCAGTGTTGCTGAAAGCTTTAGAAAAGCATTGGAAATATCATAGGCGTTCATGAAATATTTGTTTTAGAAAAAGAAGCAGAAGGAGCAAATTGGGAATGAATTTCCAGTCTAGTTCTTTGCACCAAGAAGTACTGAGAGGCCATGTTAAGTTTAGAAAAACTGTTCTGTTTTGTTTCGTTTCACTAACTCATTTCAACTAGAGTATTAGGAGAAAGAGAAAAACTTTTAGAAGCAGTTAAACTGCTTCTTATTAACATTGAAACATACAGTCAAAAGTCATTCTATTACACAGTTTCTTTATTCAAATAGAGAAGCTATCAGAACATAGAGAAAGAGAATTAGCGGGCTTGTAATTAGACTTCTGGGACACTAAAGGATAACTGTTTCGGTTTCTACAGCCTACACAGAATGCATTAAATATACTGTATTACATTGACAAAATGAAAAAAGAAATGGCATTAGCATGCACTTAAGCAGTTCATGTCGGCTAAGAATTTCCCTGTTCAGCAGTGGTACAAGCTGTTTACAAAGTAGATCTACAAAATACTCTATCACAATGCACATCACGAATGGGAGACATTCCTTGAAGAAATTGGCATTCGTGAAGCAATGTAGCTAATTGGTGATTATCCATGATATTGACCCATGTACTGGAATGATTAGAAAGTGTTCCTGGTAATTCTAATAAACTGATTTGCTGATTCTGTCCTTTCGTTCAATATGCTTTGCTTGGAATGAGACTGGGTATGAGGATGATCAGTCAGTATTCTTGTACATCTCATCATTACCCAGGCTTCATTCTTGAATTTTATCGCCAACTTCAGAGCCTTTGGATCATTTCTCCCCAGAAGTTTGAGCCACATGGTGAATGGCATTTACTTCCAGATGAATGGCATTAATATTCACAAAGAGCTCCAAATGGATCGTTCCTCTCAGCTGGCTGAGAAGAAGAGTGTGAGGTTTGATATGAGGTTGGCAGTTCCACGCCTCCATTCTTCTATTGGAGCTACCTCTGACAAGTGTTCAAGACCCTTTTCTTGGGCTTCTGTATTCTCCATGCTACTATTTGTAACCCCTCTTCTTTTCCTACCCATAAAGATCAAACTGTGTCACCATGATTTAGAAACACTTCACACAATAATATGTCAAATTCTCTCTCCTTTATATTTCTCCTACAAACTGGCACAAAGGACCACTGTCTTCCTTGTTCATCCTAGAATTTATAACTCATGCTTTCTTCTGAGACTCTTAAACTTACTGTTCCTTCTCCCTGAATAAACAAGATTCTCAGTACTGGCCTTTTTACAGAACAAACCAAAATCTTACTGTCATGGGTTTTGCATTTTATACCCTATGTGACTATCACCTAATCACAGGGTATATTTTATGTATGGTCCTCCAAGAAGGAAGGCAGTTTCAGAATCACAGAGAAAGACACTGGCAGATAGAGAAGGAATAAAGATGATAAGAAAAACACCTCATTCACTCATCACCTTCTATCTTATCATCCTTATTTTCCTTTGAATCAAAGACCGAAACTCTAAATTCTAGATAGGTCTGTGAGTCATAATTTCATTTGTCTTCAAATTGTAACTTCACGATACAGACTATTCTCAGTAATGTTTCTTCTGGAGTCTACAACTTAATTTCCTCCTGACATCTTGATATTTGAATCCTTTTAACATGTTCTGAAAATGAAAAGTATTTTCTTATCTAGTATCAAAACAAAACACACAACAACAAAAAAACTGTCAGATCATTCTTTGTTTCCCTTCTTTGTTCTTATTAATTTTTATGGAGATTTTCATATATTGTCATAATCACAGGAATGCAAATCAATACTTGTTGCATCACTCATTGCATCAAAGTTTTTCTAATGAAATGTCCAGGCTGGATTATCTGCTTATGGTTGCACTTATATAAAATCTTCATGTTACCTGGGATTGGCATTTGATTTGGGAATTGGTATTATCTTCCAAAATCATTAGAGGTTGACTGAATTATTTCACTTATAACTATAAACCTGAAGCTCCTTATTGTCATACAAGCCACCAATCAGGTACCACCATTCATAGATTCCTTTGATTCTTGTTTCATTTCTATTTCACCTCAGTAGTACAGTCCCTTTTCTTATCCATCTGCCCACTGTGAGTGCTTTAAGAAAATGATCTAGCTTCAAGGTTGTATGTTATTAGCTCAAGTCTTCCAAGATGGACTCTGTATCTTAACGAAACTAATTCATATAAAAAATTAAATAGAAGGGTAAAGGTGCTCATAGCTAAAATCTTTAATATTGTATATGGAAATTTTTGAGACATCTTAGAACTCCATGCCGCCTGCTGATGTGACAAGAATGGCCAAATAACATTTTACTGGTTTTCTTTATTAAATTTTCTGTCACTCCTGACAGTCAAAACCAGATTCTCAAAGAATATTTTTCTTCTCACACCTCTCTGCTAAGATAATACCAATACATTTAGCCTCCAGAGCTTAAATGTTACAATGATTACATTTTTCAACTACCTCCCTCACTCTCTAACAGCTTAGTTTTAATGATATTTTGTCCAGTTTATTGGAAGTTTGAGTTCAGGTTGTGAGACTTTCTTTTTTTATTTATTTTTATTTTTATTATTAGTTACATTTTATTAACTCTGTATCCCAGCTGTATCCTGCTCCCTCATTCTCTCCCAATCCCATTTTTCCTCCCTCATCTCCTCCCTGTCCCTTTCCAAGTCCACTGGGACTCCTCCCCTTTCATCTGACCCTGGTTTATCAGGTATCTTCAGGACTGGCTCAAAAGTCCTCCTCTGGGGCCTAACAAGGCTGCTCCTCCCTTGGTGGGTGGGAAGGTCAAAGAGCCTGTCAGAAGCGGTCCTTTTTCCCCTTTCTATGTGAAACCAATTGGTTTCTGAGCTACCATGGGCTACATCTGAGCAAAGGTTCTAAGTTATATCCATACATGGTCCTTGGTGGAGTATCAGTCTCAGAAAAGACCGCTGTGCCCAGATATATTTGGTCCTTGTGGAGCTCCTATCCTTTCCACGTCATACTAACTCCCCCTTCTTTCATATGATTCCTTGCACTCTGCCAAAGGTTTGGTTATGAGTCTTAGTATCTGCTTTGAAACACTGTTTAGCTAGAGTCTTTCAGGGGCCCTTTGCGGTAGGCTCCTGTCCTATTTCTTGTTTTCTCCTACTTTCAATGTCCATCCCAATTGTCTTTCTAAGTGAGGATTGATCATCTTACCCCGGGTCCTCTTTCTTGTTTATCTTCTTTAGGTGTATAGATTTCATTATGTTTATCATATCTTATAGGTCTATTTAAGTGAGTATATACCATGTGTGTCTTTCTGCTTTTGGGATACCTCACTCAGAATGATCTTTTCTAGATCCCACCATTTGCCTGCAAATTTCATGATTTCCTCGTTTTGGATTGCTGAGTAGTATTCCATTGTGTAAAAATACCACAATTTCTGTATCCATTCCTCTGTTGATGGACATCTGGGTTGTTTTCAGATTCTGGCTATTACAAATAAAGCTGCTACAAACATGGTTGAGCAAATGTCCTTGTTGTGTACTTTAGCAAATTTTGGGTATATGCCTAGGAGTGGTATAGCTGGGTCCTTTTGAGACTTTCTTAAGTAGTATAGTGAGATGTTGTCTCAAAACAAACCAGCATTAAAGTCTGCAGCATTCTTTCCTCCCTCTCCTCTGCAATGTTCCCCTTTTCTTGTGTGCAGGAGTTGTGTTGTGTCTGTATCCATTATTTCTGGGAAGTTTGCTGTTAGATTATGTCGCCGGGAATCTCACAAGCTACAAATTTAAAGTTTTACCTACAGGACTGCCTAAGTAGGATCTGAAGGAGGCCAACAGTAGACATGTAAGAGTGGAGAGGAGAACTCCTACAGGCTCTAACCCTGCGCATGTAAGAGTGGAGAGGAGAACTCCTACAGGCTCTAACCCTGCGCAAGTAAGAGTGGAGAGGAGAACTCCTACAGGCTCTAACCCTGCGCAAGGAAATTATAGGCCAGTAAGGAATGCTGAGAGTGAGAAAAATCGCCTTTCCCAGGGAAGAAAACACCAATTGGTTATCTAATAACAAATAATCAGCCATGAAAGCACACTTACAAGTGACATTTTACAAACTGAGGGGTTATATTTAGATATGTATATAGCAACAATCAATGCCAAAAGAGGCCATGAATTTAAAAGCGAACAGGAAAGGATATATGAAAGAAAAAAATGGAGGGGAAAAACTGAAGGGTGAACCATTGTAATTATATTTGTTCTTCAAAAAATATTTTTAAAAGAAAAATAATTAAATTGTTTCATTAAAAGTCAACGCTGCTGTAAAGCATAGGATGAAAACTGTCAGGTCCTCTTTATTTTACTTTTCGGTGGAACTCAGTTTGATAAACCAAGTGATATGTGATGATGGTTCCCATCTTCTTCACTGTATTTATTAGCATATATGGACTTAAATCAAAAATATTCCCCCCCAAAAGTGAGGAAGGATTCTGTATATTTTTATATTCTAATGCCTTGCTTTAACTGCATATTTTTAAATACTGCTATGCTGTTGATTCCATTTTAACTCTTCTGACAGTTTTCCCTTTTGGAAATGTAGCATACTGATTCTAATCAATGTAGCTCATTTTATGATGTTTCATGATTTTATTATATTGCAATTCATAGAAACAAGTACAAGGTCTTTGATTCTTCTAGAAAAAAAAATGTATATACATAATATTTCTTCAAGCTATAAAATAAATTTTATTTTGATTTAAACATATTCAAAACATATATACTATATAAAGATATTTTTTCCAACAGTTTTTCTATCCAAAGTAGAACATCAGGTAACTATGCTGAAGGCTTATTTGAAGTATCTCATTATTAATAAAACTTATATTGGTAACAAACTTATAAAAATCCAACTATATGCTGCTATGAATAAAATTTAACTTTCACAGTTATTACTGTAAAAACTGCTTACTTTCTCAATTTATTTTTATTTGTTTTCTAGTAAGCAACACTGGGATACATTGTGACATCATTTTTCTTTTTTATTTATACTTTTATAAATTACAGTTTATTCACTTTGTATTCCTGCTGTAGTCTCCTCCCTTATCCCCTCTTGACCCCACCCTCCCTGCCTCATCTCCTCTCATTTTTCTTAATATTTTATGATTTGTTTTCATACAAAGTGTGTTATCGTTTAATTATAAAGAATCTCCCGTAAGGGTCATATATTTGTACACTTGGTGCCTGGTTGGTGGCCTGTTTCAGGTTATAAAACCTTTAGTGGGTTAGAGACTTGATGGAGGAAATTCATCACTAGTAATGAATACCAATATCTCAGAGCCTGGCACCACTTCTTTTTTTTAATTTTATTTTTTATATTAATTACAGTTTATTCACTTTGTATCCCAGCTGTAGCCCTCTCCTCCATTCCCTCCCAATCCCATACTCCCTCCCTAGTCTCCTCCCATCCCCTCTCTGAGTCCACTGATAGGGGAGGTCCTCCTCCCTTTCCATCTGGCCCTGGCTCATCAGGTCTCATCAGGGCTGGCTGCATTTCTTATCTACTCTTTATTTCCTGAGTTTCCATGGAGAGTGATCAGGCACTTCCAGTGATCCGTGACTCTTCTACCTGTTGCCATGTCCTCCTTGCTCTGATGGACTTCATCTCTCTGGAACTGTAAACCAAAATAAAGCCTTTCTCCCCCAACTTGCTTTCTCTTAGAGTATTTTAAAATACTCTTAGAGTATTTTAGCACAACAGTAGAAAAAAAAAAGAATGCATATTGCTAAAACTTTTAAAGATACATTTAATAAAAGTTTTGCTGTTAGATATACTTAACTTCTTCTTGAAATACTTAACTTCTTCTTGATTCTGGTCCCCAGCCACCTGTAAAGTGATGTTATGGAGCTGAAGCTCTTGGCTAATTATGTGCTACATTTCTGTTTCCATAGTTCAAGTACCCTTGAGTCATTTCTTTGGAAACATATTGTAGGAAGTCTACAGGTAACATGAGAGAGACTCAAAGCATATTTTTTTTTAAGTTTGAAGAGTCACAGAAATGAAGGAAATATCTTTGTAGGCAACTAAGGCTCTGCTTCTGAAAATCCTCTGAGAAGCATGATAAATAAGCCTTAGCAATGTTGCATTGGGGAAATGCAGAGGCTAGGAACTGATTCTTTTACGCTCAGTCCTCAATGGGTAAGGGTTGTCTCTGGGTGTACGATATTCCTTAGAACTCATAGATTACCGTGAATAGGCTGAGAAAGTTCCTGTGGTTCAAGAGGAAACTACAAGGCAAAAATTGACAAAGGACGACAACAGGGTCTGTGTCATGAAACTTGCAACATGCAAGGGAGCTATGCACTACAGTTATGGGACCCTGAGGGGTTAGTTAAGAGAATAAGTGCAAAGTTTATACCAGATAAATAGAACATGCCTCCTCTTGCCTAAAATGCAAATGTGTATATCTTATTTTTAATTTTAAAACTAATTTACCATTAAATTTTGAATATTTGTAGTAGGCATTTTCCAATTATCATCAAAATAAAAAAAACTTTAGATTAAAAAGAAAATAAGTGAAATATAAAATGTTCATATCTGAACTCTGTCCACCTGGCTTTCTACCTCACTTTGTTGAAGATAGGGATGAATATAACATGCAATTTTAAGGCATTCACTAAACTAAACAATTATTCTAAATTATATAAATTATTTTTCCACAATTATTTGTAACATATTTTCTACTATAAATAGGCATAACTCAGAAATTCAATTAATTTATTAGTCCTTACTTTGGTTTGGATCAGAGATTCTCAACCTGCAGATCATCACCCCTTTGGGAGACTCAACCTATCTATCCTTTGACAGGAGTCACCTAAGACAATCAGAAAATATAGGTGTTTACATTGCAATTTAAAACAGTAGCAAAGTTACAGTTATAAAGTAGCAACAAATGTATTTTTTTTCAGTTTGGATGTCACCAGGACATGAGGGCATTAAACTGCCACTGTGTTACCAACGTTGAGAACTACTGATTTAGATTTTCAAGAGATAATAATGTCCCTTCATGACTTAATTTCAAGAATATCTCCTGCCTGGTCTGTGAGTGTCCTTCAGTGCTCTAGTGCCTAAAATACACTTTTTTTTTCATTTTTGCTCTTAGAACTATTCCTATGCATATTACTCCTTACCTGAAGCATTGAAATGGTGGTTAGATCAAATTGTATCTCTGAGTATTCCTGACTGGATGATCTTTTTCATGTACAGATGAACATTATAGAAACCTTAAACTCAGAAATCAACAATGTTAAATGAAATAATTCAGGGTATAAGCACCTTTGAGAATCTGTTTTCCACGTTACTACCTAGTATATAATGAGCTGCTGACACCCAAAATCAACTGTTTTTATTGTTTAGCATATCTTCCCATATCATTTGCTATTGCTTTTGACTATTTTTAAGAATCGCTAGTCACATTTTAGGTATTTTTAATCTCTTATTATATAGTCTTTCCCCTGCTGTTTAGTTTTATTCTTCCTTGTTCTTTCTGTGAAAGCCTAAATATTCTCACACATGACTGTTTTTCTTTTCCTGTCCTTTGGATTTCATTCTTTAAATTTGTTACTGCTACATTCAAATGTTGCTGTTTATATTTCTTCCACAGCAGATTATAATTTGTATTTACTTTGCTTGGTTAGGGTCTTGTTTTTTACACCGATTTTATGGTTTTGAATGAAATTTAGGGCATAATATAAAATTTCCTTTAAAATTATTCAGTCCAGCAACATGTTTTCTTTTTTTTTTAAACCTAAATCCTGAGACTAAAATCTGGATGATGGTATGCCTGTGGTATCTCTTTTCTGGTGTACCTGCATACCTTTTTCAAAGTCCTCTTGGTTACATAGTTCTGCATAATTAGCAAATTTCTGTGATAAACATAGCTTCTGAAATCCCTTTCCTTTGTTTAGGTTATAGTCCTCATGGAATAACTAACCTTGACTGTGCTGGCTCCCACTTCTACTACTTCTCATCTGAAATCAACCTGTAGTCATTCTCCCTGAAGTTGACATGGTTACCCTTGTTTGTCTAAGAAAGCTCTAACTGACCTCAGCTGATGATTAACAAGAAGGAATTTCTGACATTTCTCTCTTAATGACCCACAATGTGATTTCAGCTAGTCTTCATTGTCAAGGAAATATTTAGTTCCTCTTTCGAACATCCTGTTTAGCTCTGTCTTAGTGACTCTTCTATTGTTGTGATGAAACACTATTACCAAGGCAACTTAAAACAGGAATTATTTAATTAGGGGGTTGATTACAGTTTCAGAGGGCTGTCATGAAAAAGAGCATTGCCTCAGAGAGGGAGACAGGAGCTTACATTCTGACCTGTTGGCAGAGAGAACGAGACTGGCCCAGGTGTGGCCTCAAACCCCACCACAGTGGCATACCTCCTTCCAACAAGGTCACACCTCTCAATCCTTCCCTACTAGTTCCACTAAATGAAGATCAAATATTCAAACATAGGAGCCTCTGGAGACAATCTCACTCAAGTCAATATAAGCTCTTACAGTCTTTTCTCTTTCTCTAAAAAGAGATTGTAAGGAATTTCCCAGTCCCTTCATGTAATATTGTTCCATCTTTGATGATTCTGGCAGATGGCTGGCATTCTCCCATATTTTCCATCAAAAAAAAAAAAAAGTACTGAGTTTCCCTTCTGTTTTTGTATTTTTGTGCATTTGATGGTATTTGGAAAAGAGAAAGAAGATTTACATACTGATGCTCAAGTTTCTTCTCATCCATGACTCCTGTCTACTCCATATTTTAGATGTCACCACGCAGATGCCTTTTAAGTCTCCATCTGCTTCTCATAAAAATTTGCCTTTTTCCCTCTAAGTCTTCAGGGAAATATTATGTTTATCTTTTTTTTTAACATGTTTCCTACTTTTTTTTTTCTTTAAGACTGTCACTACTGTTTTTAACAAGCAAAATCTGTATTAGTCCTCGGTTAACAATGGTGTGGATGAAGTGCCTCTTGCTTCCCTTGCTCTGCACACAGGAGACATGCTGAACTGAACTGAACAATAGCTTGCTCGATATACCGTCTAACTGATGATACTTAACAAACATTTATCAACCCTGGCCATGCAAGACTAAAGTTGGATTTGCATGGGTGATTTATCTGAGAGTATAACATGAAAATTTTCCTTCTTTCAGTCATGTCACCTCCAAAAGAGCCTCTAGAAACAGAAAATTCTATCGCTCCCCTTTACATCCCTGCTTCCACCGATTTTTGAAAACATGTAATTAAGTATGTATGTATGTGATACACCCCATCATCTTTCAGGTCCTGAGAAAATAGTCTTTGAATGAATATATTCCGAGAGGAACTCATCAAGATAAGGGTACCAGAAATATTGCTTCTTGCCATAGTTACTGTCCTATAAAGTAAAGATCCACATAGCTTATCAGGTTAAATTTTCATGTTCTTTTCAGAACTGCAGGCACACTAACAAAAAGCATGGTTTTCTATTTTCTTTCTCAATGGGTGTATGAATTTATTTCAGTGTGCTGTTGTTTGTTTATTTATTTTTGTTCAACTGTAAATTTGATAGAAACACCGTACCAATTTTTTCCTCAATCACATCTAGTCTTATCTATGCAACCCAGGATTATACAGCTCAGCATTTCTTTAGTTTTTCAAAGGTTCCCTTATGTAGTCAGTATTTCAATTACCTCAAACCTTACCTGAATAACAACCACATAAGATGCATGTGCTGTGCTTGAACACACAGAGACATTTTTTTCTCACATCCTAAGGACTTTGTATGGTGTGGAGAAAGAACCTGTACACATGGGAGCCATGTGCAGTCACTGGATTTAGTTCATTGTATGAAGCTTTCAAAGAAAAATATGTAATCACTCTCCAAGTAAGTATAGGAAAACAAAAGCAAAACATACGCTTCCAGAGATAAGTACTAACAAAGAGACACTGGAGGCAACATGTTTAAAGTCAGAGAGGCTGTGCTAAGTGGTAAGAAAAAGTAGGATGAAAATAATGAGCATATTGGAGGAACTGAGAAGAACTGGGTGTGGGACACTTAGGCAATCTGAGAAACACCCTGCCAAGGCAAGGCTGGGAAGGAAAATTGCCCACTAAAAGCAAGAATGTAGCCAACTATCCAACATAAAACGCTTACAATTTGTGCTTCAAGTTATCAGCATCTTTTTAGATTTCCATTCCAAAGGTTATCACTTATACCTCCATTTTTATAAACTATTTACTATTCAGTAAATATTAGCCAGATAATTCATACTTGAGAAATACTTGTAGAGTCATTGTTTTATTTGAGTAATGAAAATAATTTTTTTTTTCCTTCTCAAACTCTGTAACGTTAAGACTGCCTAGATGGTTTTCCTTTAGATAAAACAGATCACAAATGTTTGAGTTGAAACTGTCACTCTTCCCAAAGTGACAGAGTGATAGCTCAGAAGATAACATGCTGTGCTCAAGCATGAGTACTAATGTTGAAATCAACATACAAAAAGCCAGGAAAGCATCATTAAACCCTGTACTGAGACCCAGACAGAAAAACACTGAGGGATTACTGCCTAACCAGTTAATTCAAATCAGTGAGTCCCCTCTTCCCCTCTCAATCTTTCCCTCCCTCCCTCTTCTCTTTCTATGCCCCTTCCCCAGTCCACTGATAGGGAAGTCCTCCTCCCCTTCCATCTGACCCTAGCTTATCAGGTCTCATCAGGACTGGTTCCTTTGTCTTCCTCTGTGACCTCATAAGGCTGCTTCCCCCAAGGGGAGGTGTTCAAAGAGCCAATCACTGCGTTCATGTCAGAGACAGTTCCTGTTCCCCTTACTGGGAGCCCACTTGGACACTGAGCTGCCATGGGCTACATCTGTGCAGGGGTTCTAGGTTATATCCATGAATGATCCTTGGTTGGAGTATCAGTCTCAGAAAAGACCCCTGTGCCCAGATTTTTTGGTTTGGTTGCTCTCCTTGTGGAGTTCCTGTCCACTCTAGGTATTTCTTTCTCCCACTTCTTTATAAAATTCCCTACACTCTTATCAAAGTTTGTCTATGATTCTCAACATCTGTTTTAATACCCTGCAGGGTAGAGTCTTTAAGAGGCCCTCTATAGTAAGCTATTATATTGTTGTTTATTTCATCCTCTTTCAATGTGCATCCCATCTGCCTTTCTCAATGAGGATTGAGCATCTCACTCAGGATCCTCCTTCTTGATTAGCTTCTTTAGGTGTACAGAGTTCAGTATGATTATCCTATATTATATGTCTGATATCTACTTACAAGTGAGTATATACCATGTGTGTCTTTCTGCTTCTGGGACAGCTACTCAGGATGATCTTTTCTAGATCCACCATTTGCTTGCAAATTTCATGATTTCCTTGTTTTAAAATGCTGAGTAGTATTTCATTGTGTAAATGTACCACAATTTCTGTATCCATTCCTCAACTGAGGAGCATCTTGGTTGTTTCCAGATTCTGGCCATTACAAATAAAGCTGCTACAAACATGATTGAGCAAATGTCCTCGCTGTTTATTTTGGATATTTTGGATATATGCCTAGGAGTGGTATAGCTAGATGTTGATGTAGTACTAATTCTTAATTGTCTGAGAGAAAACATTGGATTTGGGTAAATCCTTGATAGCTGATCAAGGAATTAGTCAAGTTCATATTGGTAGAAAAGTCAGCATCAGTGAAATCTAATATCAAATGATGTCCCTTTGAGGAATAAGAAAGGAAATATTCCAGTAATGCAGAGAATAGAAGCAAGAACAAGAGGAAAAGGCCATAGGCCTCAGTTTATTTAGTTTCTTATGAGCCAATGGAAAAATTCTAGCTTCATTTTCAGTGAAAATAGAATCAAAATTTGAGCATAGGAATGATCAGTCTTATTATCACTAAAGGGTAAGATCACTGAAGCATCAGGCTTCAGGAAGGCAAATTTGAAAGCCAGTAGGTCAAATGAAGGAAACTCTACAAAATTTAGTTGAAAAAAAGTAGCTCAAATAAGCCAGCTTTGGAATCTATACTAGGTTCTAGGCAATTTTTGCAAATCTAAGCAACACAGTTTGTTATTCATTTAAAATGAAGGTAAGATTTGGGAACTGACTACCTACACATGTTTAACAGAATAACAAAGAGGGTGATGTTATCACATTATACGAAGATAGTACTGGTGATTCCCACTGGGAGGTCAGGGTCTCATCAGAACAGTTTAAGGAAGAATGAAATGTTGGGTTTAGCAAGTGTTAACAACTTCTACCATGGAGTTGTCAGACCTAAGAAAAGGATTAAAAAGGGTTCATATATGGTCAGGAGATTGAGATCATTTTCCACTAATATTAGAACCAAATGACTCTATGATATATGAGCAAAGATCCAATCAAGAAAGTAAAACCACTTTATAGAATCATAGGATAAGCAACTTTACAAATCAGATCACATTTTAAAAAATATGTCAGGTCCTAGGTTATAGCCATACATGGTCCTTGGTTGTAGAAACAGTCTCATAAAAAACCCTGTGCCCAGATATACTTGTTCCTTGTGGAGCTCCTGACAACCTCTGCTGGGATGTAGCCCATGGTAGCTCAGTATACAAGTGGTACCCTAATAAGGGGAACAGGGACTGTTTCTGACATGAACTCAGTGTTGGGCTCTTTGACCTCCCTCCCACCCTGAAGGAGGAGCAGCCCTGCTAGGCTACAGAGGAGAACTTTGGAGCCAGTCCTGAAGATACTTGATAAACCATGGTCAGATGAAAGAGAAGGAGGTCCTCCCCAATCAGTGGACTTGGAAAGGGGAAGGGAGGAGATGAGGGAGGGAGGGTGGGATTGGGAGGGAATGAGGGAGCAGGATACAGCAGGGATACAAAGTTAACAAACTGTAACTAATATTTAAATAATAATAATAAAGCTTTCAGGTCAATAAACTTACAAAAGAGGAAACTGAAAAAAATTACATTGCAAACTAGCCTTTCTGAAATTTTGGGGTTGTTAGCAACCAGATCTTAAGACAAAGTCTGGAACCATTCATTGAAGTGGAACCATAAACCTTATGGAAGAAGAGGAAGATAGAAAGACCCGGAGGGGACAGGAACTCCACAAGGAGACAAACAAAGCCAAAATACCTGGGCCCAAGGGGGCCAGCAGAGACCTATAGCCCAACTAAGGACCATGTATTGACAGGTCCTAGACCCCCTGTTCAGAAAAAGCCCATATGTTGCTCAGTTTTCAAGTGGGGTCCCTAGTAAGGGGAACAGGGGCTGTCTCTAACATGAACTCAGTGGCTGGCTCTTTGAACACCTCCCCCTGGATGGTGCAACCTTGCCAGGCCACAGAAGAAGACAATGCAATCATCCCTGATTGAACTGATAGGCTAAGTTCAGATAGAAGGGGAGGAGATCCTCCTCTATCAGTGGTTGAGGGAAAGGTCATAGAGAGAAGAGGGAGGGCGTGTGGGACTGGGAAGAGATGAGGAAGGGTTACAGTCAGGATACAAAATAATAATTTATAATAAACAAATAAATAAAGTAATTAAAATAAATTTTGTGCAATAAAAAAGAATATTTATTGAAAAAAAAAAGAAAAAACTGAAGACTATGTATGAAACCTTGACACCTTCATCTGACCACATGTCCTGGGTTAACGATAATGGTACAGGAAGTAGCCAGAAAGAAAAGAGAAAATAGACAGGCATGCTGGACCAGACCATAATATATGCAACCCTATAATGCCACAAGAGGAAGCAAAGAAACTATGGGACCTACTGATATCTCTGTGCCACCACATTTATTCCCAATGTCCTAGAGCCATAACTAGCGCCGCACTTTAGCCTTCCAGATTTCATGTAAATTTCTGTTCTGGACAATTTTAACCTGGAGCCAGATGAAAAAAGTTCGTGTTTATTTAAAATGAAAGGCTTAGTTATGTTTGCACAAATTGATGTAGTGGAAAACCCTATATCTGCTGATTCAGGGAAGAACAGTGATCTTGGTAAGAGCAGAGCATGCATACCTGTTGAGATGCCCCTTGGGTCGAGAAGAGGGCAGCATGGAGAATCAACAGACAGAGGAAACGCATTTAGATTAGAACAAAGGTGTTTTGAGTTTATGAAAACTTGATTCCCAGAAGTGGCAATCATGTTTCTGAACGCACGGATAATAAAGCACTAAGATAAAGCATTGAACTCATCAGGGTGGAAAAAGAAATACCACATTTTTTAAGATAATTACCATTTAGCTAAATATAAATATTCATAAGAGCAGGTTAGACTTTCATAGCAAGGAATGTATTTTTTTTACCTTAGCGCAATAATGTGGGATATTAAATGAAGATAAAAAAATAAATATAGAGGGGCCAAGATGGCGGCGCCGGAGAGCACTGTGTCTGAGAAGCAGGACAACACTCTCCATGCAGCGACAAGGAGACTGAACTCTGGGCCCTAAAACTACAGTGATTGATCGTGTTTCCCAGGTGAGGGGAGGCTCCCACAGTGTGGGAATCTGGAATCGGTCAGGTCCACTCTCGGACCGCACTGCCAGAACCCGGAAGAGATCCCGGGTAACACAGGCTTTGGGTCTCTGGGCTGGAGCCACAAGCCTGCGTGTCCCGATCACTTTCCCAGGCTGATTGGTGGGCACAAGGGTGCCAGGGACTGAGAGTCCCAGTCACAAAAAAAAACCCCACAGGGAAGGAAAGTTGCAAGTCTGATCACGGGTCACTCAGTCTTTCCCTGGAAGGTGTCTCTGACCGCGGGTACCCACTGCCATCACAAGCTGCACAGCCAGCTAAAAAACCCTACTCCCTCTTTGGAGGAGGCAGGAGGCATCCAGCAGAATCTGCCACAGACCACATTGTCTGTACCCTAGCCCCAGCGAGAATTGCAGCTCCCACCAAAAAAAAAAAAAACAAGATCGGGGCTGAGAAAACCCAATCCTTTCAGGCACTCCTCCGAGGACCAGAACACCTCCACAACCCTGCCACGGTGGAACAAAGGGATAGAGAGGCGCACAGTGGCTTTACAGTGCCCGGACCCCAGGGCTGCCTGCTGCTCCTAACAAACAAACTTCAGCTAGGGATCTGGGACTGTGGTCATTCAACACGTCCTGAGACTCTCCTGGGTCCAGCGCAATAAGGTCTAGCACCAAGTCCTAACACTAGCGGCTCCCCGAACCCCTGGCAGAGAAACCCCAGCTCAGGATTGGACTAAGAAGGCCCAACCCCTTCTGGCACTCCCCTGAGAGCACCTACATAAGCTTGCCTTAGCGGAGGGGAAGGTCAGAGGGGAAGGACAGAGAGGCAGCCTGCCACAGGACACAGCACCCCCTCTCCAGCACACCCAGCGGCCCCTGGCAGAGAAACCCAAGCTCTGGATCTGAGGACACTCAACCCTACCTGGTACTCTCTCGGGATCAGCAAACATAGGTTCTACCACCAGGCTGCTTCTGGCAGAGAGATCTGGGCCCAAGATCTGGGATTGAGAACACTCAATCTAACTCTTTCGTGCGTCACCCAGGGACCAGTCAACATAACTCCTCCTGGCAGAGGGAAAGGACAGAGAGGCAGCACACAGGAAAGATAGACACCGAGTCCTGCGGCCACAGTGCCACAGAGCTGACTGTTAGCCTACCCACCCATTTTCTGCAGCAGGACCATATCAGAGATTAGAGAGCAAGGGGAACCCCTGTGCATTCCAACTGGTCCTGCAAGAGAGTGAGTGAGCCTTCTAGGGAGAGTTTGCCCCAGACCCAGGGCCTCTCCACAGAAGCAACCAGACGAGATCCCTGCCACCCACACCCCTAGTGTGGGCATCATAGGGATTCTTGAGATAGCGACCCCAATGTTGAAGCCTCTGCCTTGTCGGTCCACCAGTGTAATCCAGGCAAACAGTCCCTGGATTTCAGACAGAACTGCATAACAGGGGACTGCAGGCCACTGCAATAGTCAGGGAATCCGCACATGCACACTGTGCCCGCTAAAAGCGCACGCGAATAGTGCCAATGTCACATTCTTTACTTAGGCAAAACTGAAACCACAGTGCACACTCCCAAACCAGTGAACCTCTCTCGTCTTCCTGAAAAAAAACAGTCCAGAAAACAAACAGAGACGATCATAGCCCGAACTACAAACTCGAGGAACAGTGAGGGTTATAAATAACCAGATGGCTAGAGGCAGACATAAGAACACACCCAACAAAGATCAGGACATAATGACCTCACCAGCAATCCCACAAAACAATGGACACTTCAAACCACTAGATATACAAGAAAATGACCTCAAAACTATGTTTCTCCAGCTATTAGAGGCCCATAAAGATGAAATGAACAAAGCCCTCAGAGAAATAGCCAAAGAAATCAAGACGAACAAAGAGGAAACAAATAGAGCTCTCAGAGAAATGACCACGAAAATTGAGGCAAACAGAGAGGAAATGAACAAAGCTCTCAAAGAAATGTCCACACAAATGAAGGCAAATAAAGAAGAAATAAACAAAGCTCTCATAGAAATACAGGCAATTATAGCCAAAGAAGTAGAGGCACAATTAATGATACATAGAGAGGAAATGGACAAAAAAATAGAAGCTATCATTGAAAAGCAGGACTCCACATTCAAACGGATGAAGGAAATGGTGCAAGACATAAAAACAGAATTAGAATCAATAAAGAAAACACAAATAGAGAAAAACCTGGAGCTGGAGAACATAGAGAAAAGATCAGGAACTACAAAGGTAAGCATCACCAACAGAATACAAGAGATGGAAGAAAGAATCTCAGGAGCCGAAGATACACTTGCGGAAATTGACACGTCTCTCAAAGAAAAAATAAAATCAGAAAAGTTCCAAACACAAAACATCCAAGAAATCAAGGACACCATGAAAAGACAAAACCTAAGAATAATAGGAGTAGAAGAAAAAGAAGACATCAGGCTCAAAGGTCCGGAAAATATCTTCAAGAAAATTATAGAAGAAAACTTTCCCAACTTAAAGAAGGAGATGGCCATAAACATACAAGAGGCCTACAGAACACCAAGTAGACTAGACCAGAAAAGAAATTCTTCACGTCACATCATAGTCAAAACACTGAACCTACAGAACAAAGAAAAAATTCTAAAAGCAGCAAGGAAAAAAGGCCAAGTAACATATGAAGGTAGACCTATCAGAATCACACCAGATTTCTCAACAGAAACTATGAAAGCCAGAAGGGCCTGGACAGAAATCATACAGTCCTTAAGGGACCACAGATTCCAACCCAGACTACTATACCAGCAAAGCTTTCAATCAACATAGAGGGAGAATTCAAAATATTCCATGACAAAAACAAACTTAAACAATATCTACATAGTAACCCAGCTCTACAGAAGTTACTAGAAGGGAAACTACAAACCAAAGAAAACAACTACATCTAAGGAAAGAGAGGAAATAGATAACTACACAACAAAAAAACCAAAAGAATACAAGCAATGTAACTCAGTGACACCACCAACACCAAATCTAAAGTAAGTAACAATTTGTTGGTCACTAGTTTCTATCAACATCAACGGACTCAACTCCCCAATTAAAAGACACAGACTAACAGAATGGTTGCGGAAATAGGATCCAACATTCTGTTGCATCCAAGAAACACACCTATGCAACAATGATAAACACTACCTCAGAGTAAAGGGCTGGAAAAAAGTTTTTCAAGCAAATGGTTCCAGAAAACAAGCTGGAGTAGCAATCCCAATATCTAATAAAATAGACTTTCAACCCAAGTTAATAAAAAAAAGATAAGGAGGGCCACTATATTCTCATCAAAGGAAAAATCCACCAAGGACATCGCAATTTTGAATATCTATGCCCCAAATACAAGAGCACCTACATTCGTAAATGAAACAATATTAAAGCTTAAATCACACATTGATCCTAAAACCCTAATAGTGGGAGACTTCAACACTCCACTCTCACCAAGGGACAGATCAACTAGACAGAAAACAAATAGGGAAATAAAAACACTTACAGAGTCCCTAAAGCAAATGGACCTAATAGACATCTACAGATCTTTTCATCAAAACTCAAAAGAGTATACTTTCTTTTCAACACCACATGGAACCTTCTCCAAAATAGTTGGTCATAAAGCAAGCCTCAACAGATACAAAAAGATTGAAATAGTCCCTTGTATTCTATCTGACCACCATGGACTAAAGCTGGACCTCAATGACAAAAGAAATAACAAAAAGCTGACACGCACATGGAAACTGAACAACTTGTTACTCAATGACAGCTGGGTTAAGGAAGAAATAAAGAAAGAAATTAAAGACTTCCTAGAATTCAATGAAAATGAAGGCACAACATAACCAAATTAATGGGACACATTAAAAGCAGTGCTCAGAGGAAAATTTATAGCACTAAGTGCCTTCAAGAAGAAATTTGTAACATCACATACAAGCACCTTAATGGCCCAACTGAAAAACCTAGAAAAAAAGGAGCAAATACACCCAAGAGAAGGAGACAGCTGGAAATAATCAAACTCAGGGCTGAAATCAATCAATTAGAAACAAATAAAACTATTCAAAGAATCAATGAAACAAAATGCTGGTTCTAAGATAGACAAACCCTTATCCAAACTAGCTAAAAAGCAGAGAGAATCTATCCAAATCAGCAAAATCAAAAATGAAAAGGGTGACATAACTACAGACACTGAGGAAATTCAAACAATCATTAGTCATACTACAAAAGCTTATATGCCACAAAATTTGAAAACCGAAATGAAATGGAAAATTTCCTTGATAGATTCCATCTGCCAACATTAAGTCAAGATCAGGTATAAATATTGAATAGCCATATATCCCCCAAGGAAATTGAAGCAGTCATTAACAGTCTCCCCTCCAAAAAAAAGCCCTGGGCCACATAGTTTCAGCGCGGAATTCTACAAGACCTTCAAAGAAGTGCTAAGTCCAATTCTCCTCAAACTATTCCACAAAATAGGAACAGAATGTACATTACCAAACTCATTCTATGAAGCGACAGTCACCCTGATACCTAAACCACACAAAGACCCAACAAAAAAGACAACTTCAGACCTATCTCTCTTATGAACATTGACACAAAAATACTCAATAAAATACTTGCAAACCGAATCCAAGGCACATCAAAGATATCATCCACCACGTCCAAGTAGGCTTCATCCCAGGCATGCAAGGGTGGTTCAACATACAGAAATCCATCAATGTAATCCACCACATAAACAAACTGAAGGAGAAAAACCACATGATCATCTCCTTAGATGCTGAAAAAGCATTTGACAAAGTCCAACACCCATTCATGTTTAAAGTCTTGGAGAGATCAGGGATACAAGGCACATACCTAAAAATTGTAATGGCAATATACAGCAAGCCTATAGCCAACATCAAACTCAATGGAGAGAAACTTAAATCAATCCCACTGAAATCAGAGACAAGACAAGGCTGCCCACTCTCTCCATACCTCTTCAACATAGTACTTGAAGTCCTAGCCAGAGCAATAAAACAACTAAAGGAGATCAAAGGGATACAAATCGGAAAGGAAGAGGTAAAAGTGTCACTATTTGCAGATGATATGATAGTATATATGAGCGACCCCAAAAGTTCAACCAGAGAACTCCTCCAGCTCAAAAACACCTTCAGCAAAGTGGCAGGATACAAAATCAACTCAAAAAAATCAGATTTCCTGTATACCAAAGACAAAAGGGCCGAGAAAGAAATTAAGGAAACAACACCCTTCACAATAGCCACTAATAACATAAAGTACCTTGGGGTGACACTAACCAAGCAAGTGACAGACCTGTTTGAGAAAAACTTCAAGTTTCTGAAGAAAGAAATTGAAGTAGATATCAGAAAATGGAAAGATCTCCCATGCTCATGGATTGGTAAGATTAATATTACGAAAATGGCCATCCTGCCAAAAGCATTCTACAGATTCAATGCAATTCCCATCACAATACCAACTCAATTCTTTACAGACCTTGAAAAAAAGATTCTCAGCTTCATATGGAGAAACAAAAAACCCAGAACCTCCAAAACAATCCTGTACAATAACAGATCATCTGGAGGTATCTCCATCCTCGATTGCAAGTGGTACTACAGAGCAATAGTAATAAAAACTGCATGGTATTGGCATAGAAACAGAAAGAAGGATCAATGGAACTGCATAGAAGACCCAGAAATAAACCCACACAATTATGAATACTCGATTTTTGACAAAGAAGCCAAAACCATTCAATGGAAAAAAGACAGCATCTTCAACAAATGGTGCTGGTCCAACTGGATGTTTACATGCAGAAAAATGAAAATAGATCCATATTTATCACCTTGCACAAAACTAAAGTCCAAGTAGATCAAAGACCTCAACATAAAATCAGATACTATAAATCTGTTAGAATAGAAAGTGGGGAACAGCCTAGAACTCATTGGCACAGGAGACAACTTCCTGAACAGAACACCAACAGCACAGGCTCTAAGAGCAACAATCAATAAATGGGGCCTCATGAAACTGAAAAGCTTCTGTAAAGCAAAGGACACCATCATCAAAACAAAACCACTGCCTACAGATTGGGAAAAAAATCTTCACTAACCCTTTATCTGACAAAAGACTAATATCGAGTATATACAAAGAACTAAAGAAGCTGAAAAGCAGCAAACCAAGTAATCCAATTAAAAAATGGGGAACAGAGCTAAACAGAGAATTCTCTGTAGAGGAATATAGAATGGCAGAGAAACACTTAAAGAAATGCTCAACCTCATTAGCCATCAGGGAAATGCAAATCAAAATGACCCTGAGATTTCACCTCACACCCATCAGGATGGCCAAGATGAAAAACTCAAGTGACAGCACATGCTGGAGAGGTTGTGGAGAAAGGGGAACCCTCCTCCACTGCTGGTGGGAATGTAAACTGATACAACCACTTTGGAAATCAATCTGGTGCTTTCTCAGACAATTAGTAATAGTGCTTCCTCAAGACCTAGTTATACCACTGCTAGGTATGTACCCAAACTTTGCTCAAGTACACAAAAGGGATACTTGCTCAACCATGTTTATAGCAGCTTTATTTGTAATAGCCAGAACCTGGAAACAACCCAGATGTCCATCAACGGAGGAATGGATACAGAAATTGTGGTATTTTTACACAATGGAATACTACTCAGCAATCCAAAACGAGGAAATCATGAAATTTGCAGGCAAATGGTGGGATCTAGAAAAGATCATTCTGAGTGAGGTATCCCAAAAGCAGAAAGACACACATGGTATATACTCGCTTATATAGACCTATAACATATGATAAACATAATGAAATCTATACACCTATAAAAGATAATCAAGAGAGCAGACATGGGGTAAGATGATCAATCCTCGTTTAGAAAGACATATGGGATGTGCATTGAACATATGACAGGAGTCTACTGAAGGCATCTGAAAGACTCTAACTAGCAGTGTTTTCAAATCAGATACAAAGACTCATAACCAAACCTTCCGCAGAGTACAGGGAATCATATGAAAGAAGGGGAGTTAGTATGATGGGGAAAGGATAGGAGCTCCACAAGAACCAAATATATCTGGGCACAGGGTCTTTTCTGAGACTGACATTCAACCAAGGACCAAGTATGGATATAACCTAGAACCTCTGCTGGGATGTAGCCCGTGGTAGCTCAGTAACCAATTGGTTTCCCATAGTAAGGGGAACAAGGACTATTTCTAACAGGAACTCATTGGCTGGCTCTTTGACCTCCCCACCCCCCAAGGGAGGAGCAGTCCTGTTAGGCCACAGAGGAGGACTTTGCGAACAGTCCTGAAGATACCTGATAAAACAGGATCAGATGAATGCTGAGGAGGTCCTCCCCCTATCAGTGGACTTGGAAAGTTTCAGGGTGGAGATGAGGGAGGGAGGGTGGGATTGGGAGTGAATGAGGGAGCAGGATACAGCTGGGATACAGAGTTAATAAAATGAAACTGATAAGAAAAAATAAGAATGGAAAAAAAAAAAGAAAGTGCATTTATTTTTGTAAGTTGATTTTGTATCCTTACTTTGCTGAAGTTGTTGATCATTTCCGGGAGTTTTATTTTGTAACCATTGGTATCCCTTGTGTCTGATAGCCTATCATCTACAAATAGCAATGATGTTATTTCTTTTTCTATTTGTATCCCCTTTAATTCATTATCTTCTTTTCTTGCTCTGGATAGTGCCTCAAAGACTGTATTGAAAGGAATTGATATAGTAGGCAGGTCTGTTTCATTCCTGATTTTAATAATATTGTTTCAAGTGTTTCTCCATGTACAATGATGTTAGCTGTGGGTTTGTAATATATAGACTTTATTATTTTGAAGTATGTTTTCCCCGGTTTTACTCTCTCTAGGACTTCCATCAGGAAGGCATGATCAATTTTTATTAATGGCCATTTCTGCATTTAGATAGTCATGTGATCTTTGTTTTTAATTACTTCTTTGATTTGTTTTTCTGCGTCTCTGGAATAAAGCTAACTTGGCCATTGTGAAAAAATAAATAAATAAATAAATAAATAAATAAATAAATAAATAAATAAA
>NW_026594418.1:4125530-4137540 GCF_907164565.1 Psammomys obesus
AAATAAATAAATAAATAAATAAATAAATAAATAAATAAATAAATAAATAAAACTACATCTGTACTTAATCCTAAAGGTGAAATTATCTCTTATGTGGTGCTAACTTCAATTAATATCTATATGCCCACAAATTCTGTTTGTTTTATCCATTTTCTCTGTCTCTGTGTCTGTCTGTCTGCTGGTCTCTCAATCTCTCTCTCTCTCTCTCTCTCTCTCTCTCTGTGTATGTGTGTGTGTGTGTGTGTGTGTGTATACTGCATCTACTTGCATGCAATGGTGTGCTTACCCATGAATGCACATATGGAAGTCATAATCAGTTGTTTCTTCAACTCTCTACCTTAGTTTTTGATACAGTCTGTCTCAAAACTACAACTTTCCACTTGGCAGTGAGTCCCGGATCCCACTTTTTCTGCTACCCTTCTTCTCTAAGTGCTGGTTTTACCGAGGTGCACTGTAATACTCTGTGTTTTATGTGTGTGCAGAGATCGAAATTCAGGTCCTCTTGCTGGTGCAGCAAGCATTTCATCCACTGATCCCCACCTCCAGCTCTCTATTTGCTTTCTTGAATAGGTATATCTGATTGCAATGTTATAATTTGAACCTTAGATTCTCTGAGGCAACTTTGATTGACTCAGGATCAAGATCAACACAATGTTTTGTCATGTGATAACACCTCAAATCCCAGCATTTTCTTATGATAATACTTTTTGAGGACAAACATGGAAGAAGTTTCCCCTTTACCTCTGTATCAGTCAATTTTCATTGAAGAGTGCTGCTTTTACAGAACTCTAAAATTTGTTTAGTTATTCCAGTATCTATCAGAATGTCACACTATGCCACCTAAACTTTAACATGGGTCACCATAGTAGACTTACGGTTGAGTTTTTTAAATCAAAGTCACTTTAATTTTTTCCTAGAGAAGCGTTTTTGTTGTTTCTGATAAGTTTTGTTGGTGGTCTAGTTCTTTAACTGAATCATGCCCTTGTATCTTGTCTTTAACAAATGACTTGACACTTGCTTTTAATGGCTTGTCTATCTCCCTAAGTTATAGTCATTAGATAATTAATATGAACAATCCCAGATTATCCAGACTAACTAGATTAACCAGTATACATGTTTGGATTTTCAGAATAACTCTGGAAATATATTTAAAGAGGACAACACTGAAAACAACATAGTCTCACAGTTTTGTAATATGCATGTGAAAAGAAAACTGAATTATGAAGATTGTATTTTGTTATAATAGATAGTAAATATAAGACTGAGAAAACAATTTTCACATAAGTCAGATATTATCAAAATATTAAAGAAAAATTTGAGGTCTCCTGGTTTTCAATGTCATGTATTAAGGACAATGAAAATATGTAAGGCCTGATTAAGAGACATAGAGGGAGACAATGCAACAAGTCTGGATAAGACCTGATAGGCTAGGGTCAAATAGAATGGAGGGAAGACCTCACCTACCAGTGGAGTAGGGGAGAAGCATAGGGGGAAAAGAGGGAGGGAGGGAGGGTGAGAGTGGGAGGATAAGAGGGAGGGGGACACAGCAGGGATACAAATTGAATAAATTGTAATAAATGTAATAAATGATAATGATAAAAAGTTAAAACGAGACAGACATTGCAAAATTCTTTCAGCCGTAGCCAAATTGGTCAGATTCTTTTAAGATATATTCTCTGGGTATTCCAATTCAGACAAAAAATTTTCAATAGAGATGCCAACTTTGTGACCCATAATCTAATACGCAAAAAAAAAAAAAAATGTTTTCTATAATTTACAGAAAAAAATAGTACTGCTTTCTCTACTATTTCTTTAAAAATTGTCGATTCACAATTATCTCTAACAGCTATCATAAACTATGCTTGCCAGTACAATAATCATCAGTAATTACCTATTTTGCTGCATATTAATGTTCCATTCCTGACCACGTAAATCAGAATATAGAAAAATGTATAATAAATGCCCTAAGCAAAGATTACAGAGGAACATTCCTTATTTTTCTATTATTTGAGAAAAATCATTAAGTGTGTGCAAAATAATAGTAAACAACATACTTCACCAGTGCTATCCAGAACAGGACAAAATATCTAATTTGTCATTCAGGCTAAATCCCAAGAATGTGAGCTCTTTTCAGCTCACCATGCTCTAACAAATCTTCCCAAATGCTTAATGGTTCTAAGATAGCTCCATCAAAAGCAGCACATTTAACTTATTATATAGAATGGACACAATTGTGCCTGATATTAAAGAAAGTATGTCTTTGTAATGTCTTTTCACATTATTTTTATGAGGGGAAACTTTACTTTTGGGGAATTCTCTTCTGTGAGTATAGTCTTAGGACAATAAGCTAATCGGTGATAGAAGAAACAACAATAAGCATAAACCACATATAGAGAGCATAGTGTGGATTATACACTCCTGGGTTTCACTGATTATATCTTGTGGTAGCTACTTTCATGTCAACTTGACACATGTTTCAGTCGTTTTGGAAGAGGAGGCATTGAGAAAATAACCCCACCAGACTTGTCCGTGTGCAAGTCTGTAGAACATTTTGTAAATTAGTGATTCCTGGGTGGTGCCAGCTCATAGACTGATGGTGCTGAATGCTATCTAAAAGCAGGTTAGGCACACCATAGGAAAATGCCAGTGAGCAGCCCTTGTCCATGGAGTCTTCATATGTTCTAGGTTCTTACCACAAGTTCTTGGAGTTCTTGTGACTCCCCTCAGTATCTGTGTTGTGGAAATGAAAGCTAAAATAAATTCTTTACTCCCCAAGCTGATGTTAGTCAATGGTGTTTTATCACAATAGAAACACCAATATGTTTCCTATGAAATCTTATGAAATACAGTAACAGCTACAAAATGTCCCAACTGTATTCACCTTGATTCTCCTCTCATAGGGCTTTAATATTATTTTTACAGTCATTCTAATGAGCACTGAAATAGTGGGATAAAGAAAACACAAACTGAGAAAACCCTGGAACTGGAGAACTTAGAGAACAGAGAAGGAACCACAAAGGTAAGCATCACTAATAGAATACAAGAGATGGAAGAGAGAATCTTCAGTGCTGAAGATACACTCGTAGAAATTGATACTTCTCTCAAAGAAAAAGTAAAATTGGAAAAATCCCAAACAAAAAACATCCAAGAAATCAAAGATGCCATGAAAAGGCAAAATTTAAGAATAATAAGAATTGATGAAGAAGAGGATTCCAAGCTCCAAGGTCCAGAAAATATTTTCAAGAAAATCATAGAAGAAAATTTTCCCAACCTAAAAAAAGAAATGTCCACAAACATACAAGAGGCCTACAGAACACCAAATAGATTAGACCAGAAAAAAAACTCCACACGCTGCTTCATAGTCAAAACATTAAATCTATAGAAGAAAAGAAAAGATACTAAAAGCAGCAAGAAAAAAAACGCCAAGTAACATATAAAGTAGACCTATAAAATCACACTGGACTTCTCATCAGAAACAATGAAAGCCAGAAGGGACTGGGGAGATATCATGCAGGCTCTAAGGGACCACAGATGCCAACCTAGACTACTGTACCCAGCAAAGCTCTAAATCAACATAGATGGAGAAAACAAATTATTCCGCGACAAAACTAAATTTAAGCAATATTTGAACAGCAAACCAGCCCTACAGAAGATACTATAGGGAAAATTCCAATCCAAAAAAAAACAACTACACCCAAGAAAACATAGGTTATAGATAATTTCCCCCCCCCAAAAAAAAAATCAAAAGAAAACAAGCAATGAATCACAGTAACACCACCAACTCCATAATAATAGGAAATAACATTCAATGGTCATTATTATCTATCAACATCAATGGACTCAACTCTGCCATTAAAAGACACAGACTAACAGAATTGGTGCGGAAACAAGATGCAACATTCTGCTGCATCCAAGAAACACACCTCTGCAGCAAAGATAAACACTACCTCAGAGTAAAAGGATGGAAAACTGTTTTTCAAGCAAATGAACCCAAAGAAAACAAGCAGGAGTGGCTATCCTAATATCTAATAAAATAGACTTTCAAGCAAAATTAATCAAACAAGATGACAAGGAGCACTACATTCTCATTAAAGGAAAAGTCCACCAAGAGAACATTACAATGCTGAACATCTATGCCCCAAATACAAGAGCACCTAAATTTGTAAATGAAACATTATTAAAGCCTAAATCACACATGGACCCCAACACCTTAATAGTGGGAGACTTCAACACCCCACTATCACCAAGGGACAGATCATCTAGACAGAAGCCAAACAGGGAAATAAAGGCACTTACAAATGTCCTAATTCAAATGGACCTAATATATGTCTACAGGACATACCACCCAAACTCAAAAGAGTATACATTCTTTTCAGCACCTCATGGAACGTTCTCCAAAATAGACCATATAGTTGATCACAAAGCAAGCTTCAACAGATACAAGAAGATTGAAATAATCCCCTGTATACTATCTGACCAGCATGGACTAAAGCTGGACCTCAACAGCAATGGAAATAGCAAAAAGCATACACGCACATGAAAACATAACAACTTACTTCTCAATAACAGCTGGGATAAGGATGAAATAAAGAAATTAAAGACTTCCTAGGATTCAATAAAAATTAAGGCACAACATATCCAAATTAATTGGACACAATGAAAGCAGTACTTAGAAGAAAAATCATAGCACTAAGTGCCTTTAAGAAGAAATTTGTAACATCTCATACAAACAACTTAATGGCACAACTGAAAACTCTAGAAAAAAAAGCAGTCACACCCAAGAGGAGCAGACAGCTGGAAATAATCAAACTCAGGGCTGAAATCAATCAATTAGAAACAAATAAAACTATTCAAAGAATCAATGAAACAAAAAGATAGTTCTTTGAGAAAATTGACGAGATAGACAAACCCTTAGCCAAACTAACTAGAAAGCAGAGAGAATCTTTACAAATCAGCAAAATCAGAAATGAAAAGGGTGACATAACTACAAACACTGAGGAAATTCAAACAATCATTAGGTCATACTACAAAAGCCTACATGCCACAAAATTTGAAAATTGAAATGAAATGGACAATTTCCTTGATAGAGTCTATCTACCAAAATTAAGTGAAGACCAGGTAGAAAGATTGAACAGCTGTATATCCCTCAAGGAAATTGAAGCAACCATCAACAGCTTCCCTTCCAAAAAAAGCCCAGGGCCAGATGGTTTCAGTGAAGAATTCTACCAGACCTTCAAAGAAGTGCTAACTCCAATTCTCTCCAAATTATTCCACAAAATAGAAACAGAAGGAACATTACAAAACTCATTCTATGAAGCCACAGTCACCTTAATACCAAAACCACACAAAGATCCAACAAAAAAAGACAACTTCAGACTTATCTCTCTTATGAACATTGATGCAAAGATACTCAATAAAATACTTGCAAACTGAATCCAAGAATACATCAAAGATATCATCCACCATGACCAAGTAGGCTTCATCCCAGGCATACAAGGGAGGTTCAATATATGGAAATTCATCAATGAAATCCACCATATAAACAAACTGAGGGAGAAAAACCACATGGTCATCTCCCTAGGTCCCGAAAAAGCATTTGACAAAATCCAACACCCATTCATGTTTAAAGTCTTGGAGAGATCAAGGATACAAGGCACATACCTAAAGAGAGTAAAGGCAATATACAGCAAGCCTATAGCCAACATCAAACTCAACAGAGAGAAACTTAAATCAATCCCACTGGAATCAGGGACAAGGCAAGGCTGCCAATTGTCTCCGTATCTCTTCAACATAGTACTTGAAGTCCTAGCTAGAGCAATAAGATAAGTGAGGGAGATCAAGGAATACAAACAGGAAAGGAAGAAGTCAAAGTTCCACTATTTGCAGATGGTTACCTGAGTGACCCCAAAAACTCAACTAGAGAACTCCTTCAGCTGATAAATGCCTTCAGCAAAGTTGCAGGATACAAAATTAACTCAAAAAAAAAAAATCAGAAACCAAGACAAAAGGGCCGAGAAAGAAATCAGGGAAACAACACCCTTCACAATAGCCAATAATAACATAAAGTACCTTGGGGTCACTGTAACCAAGGAAGTTAAAAACCTGTTTGAAAAAAAAAAAAACAACAAGTCTCTGAAGAAAGAAATCGAAGAAGATATCAGAAGATGGAAAGATCTCCTGTTCTCATGAATCGGTAGGATTAACATAGTGAAAATGGCTATCCTGTCAAAAGCAATATACAGATTTAATGCAATTCCCATCAAAATACCAGCTAAATTCTTTATAGACCTTGAAAGAAAAATTCTCAACTTCATATGGAGAAACAAAAAACCCAGAATTTCCAAAACAATACTGTAAAACAACAGATCCTCTGGAGGTATCTCCATCCCTAATCTCAAGTTGTACTACAGAGCAATAATAATAAAAACTGCTTGGTACTGGCATAGGAACAGAAAGGTGGATCAATGGAATTGAATAGAAGACCCAGAAATAAACCCACACACCTATGAATACTTTATTTTTGACAAAGAAGCCAAAACCATTCAATGGAAAAAAGACAGCATCTTCAACATATGGTGCTGGTCCAACTGTATATCTACATGCCAAAAAATGCAAATAGATCCATATTTATCACCCTGCACAAAACTAAAGTCCAAGTGGATCAAAGACCTCAATATAAAACCAGATACTCTAAATCAGTTAGAAGAAAAAGTGGGGAACAGCTTACAGCTCATTTGCACAAGAGACAACTTCCTGAATGGAACTCCATCAGCACAGACCCTAAGATCAACAATCAATAAATGGGACCTCATGAAACTGAAAAGCTTCTGTAAAGCAAAAGACACTGTTGTTAGAACAAAATGACAGCCTATAAATTGGGAAAGGATTTTCACCAACTCAATATAGGGCAGAGGGCTGTTATCTGGAATATATAAAGAACTAAAGAAGTTAAATGGCAATAATTCAAGTAACCCAATTAAAAAATGGAGTATGGAGCTAAAGAGAGAATTCTCTGTAGAAGAATATAGAATGGCAGAGAAAAACATAAGGAGATGTTCAACATCCCTAGTCATCAGAGAGATGCAAATCAAAATGACCCTGAGATTTCACCTTACACCCATCAGAATGGCTAAGATCAAAAACTCAAGTGATAACGCATGCTGGAGAGACTGTGGGGAAATGGGAACCCTCCTCCATTGCTGGTGGGAATGTAAACTGGTACAACCACTTTGGAAATCAATCTTGTGCTTTCTCAGACAATTAGGAATAGTGCTACCTCAAGATCCAGCTGTACCACTCCTAGGCATATATCCAAAAGATGTTCAAGTACACAACAAGGACATTTGCTCAACCATGTTTGTAGCAGCCTTATTCGTAATAGCCAGAACCTGGAAACAATCCAGATATCAGTCAGTAGAGGAATAGGTACAGAAATTGTGGTATTTTTATACAATGGAATACTACTCAGCAATTAAAAACAAGGAAATCATGAATTTTGCAGGGAAATGGTGGGATCTAGAAAAAATCATCCCGAGTGAGGTATTTCAAAAGCAGAAAGACACACATGGTATATCCTCATTTATATAGACCTATAAGATAGGATAAACAAACTAAAATATGTACACCTAAAGAAGATAAACAAGAAAGAGATCCAAGGGTAAGATGATCAATCCTCATCTAGAAAGACAAAGGGGGTGGACTTTGGAAATAGGAGGAAACAAGTAACAGGCAGTAGTCTGCCACAGAAGCCACCTGAAGACTCTACCTAGGAGTGTATCAAAGTAGATGCTGAGACACATAACCAAGCCTTCGGGAGATTTTAGGGAATCATATGAAGGAAGGAGGCATTAGTATATCCTAGAGGGGACAGTGAGCCCCACAAAGTCCAAATATATCTGATCACAGGGGTCTTCTATGATACTGTTTATCCAACCAAGAACCATGCATGGATATAACCTACCACCCCTGCTCAGACTTAGCCCATGGTAGCTCCGTATCCAAGTGGGTTCCCTAGTAAGGGGGACAGGAATTTCAAGTTTCTGACATGAACTCATGAGCTTCCCCTCCCCCCTGAGGGAGGAGCAGCCTTGCTAGGCCACAGATGTGGACACTGAAACCATCCTGAAAATATATGATAAGCTAGGGCCAGACGAAAGAAGAGGAGGACACCCCCTCTTAGTGGACTCGGAAAGGGGCAGGGAGGAGATGAGGGAGGGGGGAGGAATGGGAGGAAAAGAGGGAGAGGGCTACAGCTGGGATACAAGTGAATGTATAAAATTATTTAAAAATAAAAAATATTAATATAAAAAAGAAAAACAAAAAAAATTAAATATAATGTGTCTCTGTTGACATCCATGTGGAGCTCCTGTCCCCTCTAGGTCTTTCAATCTCCTTCTTCTCCTATAAAACTGCCTGTGCTTTGCCCAAAGTTTGGCTATGGGTTTCTGAATCTTCTTTGATACCCTGCTTGGTAGTCTTTCACAGGCTCTCTGTAGTAGGCTCCTGCCCTGTTACCTGTCTTCTCCCACTTCCAATGTCCATCCCGTTTGCCCTTCTGAATGAGGATTAAGAATCTTCCTCAGAGTCTTCCTTGTTGATTAGCCTCTTTAAGTCTATAGATTTTAGTATGTTTATCTTATATTATATGGCTAATATCCACTTATACGAGAGTATATACCACATGCAGACATTGACAATTTAACCAATAACCATACATGGAATGGACCTAGACCCCCTGTTTAGATATAGCCCATTGTTCAGCTTAGTCTCCATGGGGGTGTCCTAGTAAGTGAAGCAGGGGCAGTCTCTGGCATGAACTCCATTGCCTACTCTTGATCACCTTTACCTGGCAGGCTGTACTTACTGGGCTACAGAGAAAATGAATCCAGACAGTCCTAATGAGAACTGATAGGCTAAGGTCAGATAGAAAAGAGGAAGTCCCCTATCAGTGGACTAGCTGAGGAGCATGGGAGGGAAGAGAGAGGAAGGGTAGGACTGGGATAAGATGAGGAAAGGGGATACAGCTGGAAAACAAAGGGAATAAGGTGTAATCAATAATAATAATTTTAAAAATTTATTTTCAATTAAAGGGAAATTCTTTTAAAAGTAAAGAATATATAAAAATAAAAACAAAGTGTAATTAATAAAAGTTAAATAAAAAATTAAAAAAAGTAAATAAATAAAATATAGTGTGGTAATATAGGGGAACATTCAAATATTCATAAGAATAAGCAATTAATTAAAAAACATCTGCAGTAATGATACCTTCTAGTATATTTATCACAACATTATATGCCAAACTATCATAACATAGCTTAAAATCTTGTGTAGAGCAAGATAGGAGCTCACAATCTTTTATAGAGAAAGATAGGAGCTTAAAATATTATATAGAGCAAGAAGGGAGCTTAAAATCTTGTATAGAGAAAAATAGGACCATAGGAGAAAATTCTTCAGTAATACATTTAAAAATATTTTTGTGTTCATGTACCATATGCCCTTCATTTTAGAATCTATAAGGATGCCAAAGTCAAATCATCACTCACACAAGTGTAGTTACTTTGTGATAGAAAAAATATGACAGACTGATATATGGCTGCACAAAACGTTTGCAAATCCTTCAGAACTTCTGATATGCATGATTTCATTCCCTGCATTTTCTATAGATAGTTGAAGGTATATTGTTTCCTTCTTTAAATGTATAGAGATTAAAACTTAAAATAATACACATTGAGATGACTTCGTGGCCAGTTCTACAAGTGTTCATCAACATTTCTATTGAGATCTAAACTTATTTTGTTACATGCAGAGAAGTTGTATGTCTAGTAGTAAACAATGTGTCTACAATTCTTTTTTTCTCATAACATATAAAACTTTTATTCATCAGTTTTTCTTTTTATCAACATGTCCTTCGAATTCTGCAACACTAATTGACTTACTTTTTCTTTTTTTGTTTTTAGACTTAATTTTATTTATTAAAATTATTGTTATTTTATTGTTATTGTTATTATTATCATTATTATTTACAATATATTCACTTTGTATCCCTGTTGTAGCCCCATCCCTCATCTCCTCTCAGTCTCACCTTCCTTCCTCCTCCTCCCTTATCCCTCTTTCCACTGATAGGGTAAGTCATCCTCCCCTACTATCTGACCCTAGCCTGTCAGGTCCCATCAGGACTGCCTGGATCCTGTTCCTCTGTGGGCTGGCTAGGTCACTCCACCAGGAAGAAGTGATCAAAGAGCAGGCAAATTCATGTCAGAGAGTTTTTTTTTCTCCCCTTACTAAGGACCCCCTGCCATGGAGACTGAGCTGTCTATGGGCTACATCTGAGCAAGGGGTCTAGGTCCTCTCTATGTATGGTCTTGGGTTGATGCATCAGTCTTTGTAGTCTCCTCTGGCCCCTGCTTTTTTTTTTTTTTGGATTTGTTGGTCTCCTTGTGTGGCTCCTCTCCCCTCTCTGTCCTTTTATATCCCCCTTCTTCAGTAAGACTCCCTGCACTTTGTACAAAGTTTGTCTGTGAATCTCTGCATGTGCTTTTATCCCCTGTTGGATGGAGCCTTTTTGAGGACATTGGTGGTAGGCTTCAGTCCTGTTCCCTCTCTTCTAATGCTTCCAGTGTCTATCCTGTTTTCCCTTCCTAAATAAGAATTAAGCATCTTCCCTAGGGTCTTACTTGTTGTTTAGCATCTTTTGGTTCCTTGAGAAACAAGATAGACAAACCCTTGGTCAAACTGAATAAAAGGCAGAGAGATGCTATCCAAATCAACAAAATCAGAAATAAATGGGGGTTCATAACAACAGACACTGAGGAAATCCAAACAATCATTAGGTCTTACTTCAAAAGCTTGTATGCCACAAAATTTGAAAACGTAGATAAAATAGATAATTTTTTTAATTGATTCCACTTACCAAAGCTGGATCAAGAACAGGAAAATAAATTAAATAGTCCTATATCCTCTAAGGAAATAGAAGCTGTCATGAAAAGTCTCCCATCCAAAGCCCAGGGCCAGATTTATTCAGCACAGTTTTTTACCAGACCTTCAAAGGAGAGCTATCACCATTACTCTTCAAATTATTCCACAAAATAGAAACAGAAGGAACATTACCAAACTCATTCTATGAAGCCACAATCACCTTGATACCTAAATCTCACAAAGACCCAACAAAGAACGAGAATTTCAGGCCAATCTCCCTTATGAACATTGATGCAAAAATACACAACAAATATTCACAAACCTAATCCAAGAACTCATCAAAGATATCATCCACAATGACCAAGTAGGCTTCAATCCAGACATGCAGGGGTGGTTCAATATATAGAAATCCATCCATGAAATCCACCATATTAAAAAAAAAAACTGAAAGAAAAAAATTCACATTATCATCTACTTAGATGCTGAAAAAGCATTTGATAAAATCCAACACTCATTCATGTTTAAAGTCCTGGAGAGATCAGGGATACAAGGCACTTACCTAAACATAGCAAAGACAATATGCAGCAAGCCTATCGCCAACATCAAACTAAATAGAGAGAAACTTAAAACAACCCCACTGAAATCAGGAACAGGAAAAGGCTGCCCACTCTCTCCATATCTCTTTAACATTGTACTGGAAGTCTAGCTAAAATAATAAGATGACTAAAAGAAATCAAGGAGATACAAATTGGAAAGGAAGAAGTCAAAGTATCATTATCCCCAGATGATATGATAATATATATGAGTGACCTCAAAAATTCTTCCAGAGAACTCCTTCAGCTGATAAACACTTCAGCAAAGTGGCTGGATACAAAATTAACTAAAAAAAAAAAAAAAAAATCAGTAACCCCTCCTGTATACAAAAGACAAAAGAGGTAAGAAAGAAATTAGGGAAACAACACACTTCACAATAGCCAACAATAACATAAAATACATTGGTGTAACTCTAACCAGGCAAGTAAAAGCCTTGTATGAAAACACACACACATACACACACACACACACACACACACACACACACACACACACACACACA
>NW_026594418.1:4137640-4177042 GCF_907164565.1 Psammomys obesus
ACACACACACACACACACACACACACACACACACACACACACACCTTGAAGTCTCTGAAGAAAGAAATTGAAGAACATATCAGAAGATGGATAGATTTCCCATGCTCATGGATTGGTAGGATTAACAGTAGAAAAGGCCATCCTATTAGAAATAGTCCTTGTTCCCCTCACTATGGGAAACCAATTGGTTACTGAGTTACCACAGGCTACATCTGAGCAGAGGTTCTAGGTTACATTCATACATGGTCCTTGGTTGCATGTCAGTCTCAGAAAAGACCCTGTGCCCAGATATCTTTGGTCCTTGTGGAGCTCCTATCCTTTCCTCATCAGTCTAACTCCCCTTCTTTCTTATGATTCCCTGCACCCTGCCAAAGGTTAGGCCACAGAGGAGAGCTTTGCAGCCAGTCCTGAGGATACCTGATAAAACAGGATCAGATGAATGGGGAGGAGGTCCCCCCTATCAGTGGACTTGGCAAGGGGCACGGTGGAAAGGAGGGAGGGAGGGAGGGACTGGGAGGGAATGAGGGATCGGGACACGGCTGGGGTACATAGTTAATAAAATGTAACTGATAAGAAAAAAATAAAATACGAAAAAAAAAATCAACCCCTGCACAGATGTAGCCCATGGCAGCTCAGTGTCCAAGTGGGTTCCCTAGTAATGGGGACAGGGACTGTCTCTGACATGAACTCAGTGGCCTGCTCTTTAATCACCTCCCCCTGAGTGGGAACAGCCTTACCAGGCCACAGAGGAAGACAATGAAGCCACTCCTGATGAGACCTGATAAACTAGGATCAGATAGAGGGGGAGGAGGACTTCCCATATCAATGGACTAGGGGAGGGGCATGGGAGGAGATGAGGGATGGAGAGTGGGGTTGGGAGGGGAAGAGTGAGGGTGCTACAGCTAAGATACAAAGTGAATAAACTGCAATTAATAATATAAAGAAATAAATTTCTTAAGAAAAAAAAAGGCCATTCTACAAAAAGCTATCTAAAGATTCAATGTAATTCCCATTAAAATACCAACACAATTTCTTTACAGACTTTGAAAGAACAGTTTATTATTATTATTATTTCCAATTTATTCACTCTGTAATATCCTGGTTGTAGCTCCCTCCCTCATCTCCTTCATTTCTAACCCTCCCTCTGTCTCCCTTCCCTATTCTTCTCCCTTAGTCCACTAATAGGGGAAGTCTCCCTCCCCTACTGTCTAACCCTAGCCTATCAGGTACAATCAGGTACACCTGGATCATATTCCTCTGTAGAATGCCTAGGTTGCCCCACTAGGGAAAAATGATTCAGGAGCAGACAACTGAGTTCATGTCAGAAACTGTCTCTTCTCCCTTTACTAAGAGACCTACATGGAGATTGAGCTCCCTATGTGCTACATCTGAGCAGAGAGTCAACAATTCTTAAGGAAGGAAAAAAATTATCTATATTAACCTTATTATAGGAAATATATAAAGTACTTCACAAACCATTGGCCTGGATTTGTGTAATGTCATAGCTTCAGCAAGATCAGAGAATAATTCTTGAAACAAGGGCTTATTTATAAAGTGGTTAAAAACATACAGGAGAAAAAAATAGCATAATATTTCATCAACTAAATTCTCATACTCAGCTTCCACTGCTGACTTCTAGTCTATTATCGTTATCTATATATTATCTTCTTGCTCTTCCTCTCTCTCTTTCTTCTCCCCCTCTACCCCTCCTCTTCTTCTCTTTCTCCTTCCTTTTCTCCTTCTCATTCCCTTTCTCCTTTCCCTTCCCCTTCTCCTTTCCCTTCTCTTCTTTTCCTTGTCCTTTTCCTCTTCCTTCTCTTCTTTTTCTTCATTTGGAATTAAATAAATAAAATGAGAGCCCTTAGTAACATTTCTGCACTGTAGGAAATCTCCCCCAGAGAAAACTGAATATATAAATCCATTTTATGAAACTAGACATGAGACACTTCACCTCATCTCCTGATTCACTTGTAAAACATCACAGCCTTATAAGTACAGAAAATGCCTTAGAGAACAAAAAGAAATCAGCAAATATGATTGATGAGTATTGAATTCTAAATTTTAATAATTCAATTTAACTAAGAATTTTGCACATCTTGCTATATAAACATTATTGAATAGAACAAAAATTGAAAGTTTCTTCAATGTTAGCATAGCTATTTAAAAACACCCTGTATTTGAGTTAACTTTAATTTGATTTTCATTATCTCATAAGAAAACCAATATATAAATCTTTATTGCTTGTCAGATATTTTACTGGAGGTAAGAAATGCTCAACATCCTTAGTCATTAGGGAAAAGTAAATCAAACGACCCTGAGATTTCACCTTACACCCATCAGAATGGCTAAGATCAAAAACTCACGTGATAATGCATGCTAGAGAAGTTGTGGAGAAAGGGGAACCCTCTTCCACTGCTGGTGGTAATGAAAATTTGTACAACCACTTTGGAAATCAATCTGGTGTTTTCTCAGACAATTAGAAATAGTGCTTCCTCAAGATCCAGCAATACCACTCCTTGGCATATATACAAAAGATGCTCAAGTACATAACAAGGACATTTGCTCAACCATGTTTGTAGCAGCTTTATTTGTAATAGCCAGAACCTGGAAACAACCTAGATGCCCCTCAACTGAGGAATGGATATAGAAAGTATGGTACATCTACACAATGGAATATTGCTCAGCAATAAAAAAGCAAGGAAATCATGAAATTTGCAGGCAAATGGTGGGAAATGAAAAAGATCATCCTAAGTAAGGTATCCCAGAAGACACACAGGGTATGTACTCACTCATAAGTGGATACTAGACATATAATATAGGATACACCTACTAAAATCTGTACACCTAAAGAAACTAATCAAGAAGGAGGACTCTGGCTAAATGCTCAAACTCCATACAGCAAGGCAAAGAGGAAGAACATCAGAAGAAGAAAACAGGGAACAGTACAGGAACCTGCCACAAAGGGCCTCTGAAAGGCTCTACCTAGCAGTGTATCAAAGCAGATGCTGAAACTTATGGCCAACCTTTGGGCAGAGTACAG
This sequence comes from Psammomys obesus, assembly GCF_907164565.1. Classification (NCBI taxonomy): domain Eukaryota; kingdom Metazoa; phylum Chordata; class Mammalia; order Rodentia; family Muridae; genus Psammomys; species Psammomys obesus. The sequence continues at coordinate 4,140,681 of NW_026594418.1, forward strand.
CGAATTTCATTAAAGAAGTAGGTAATAATAAGACCTAGAGAGGACAGGAGCTCCACAAGGAGAGCAACAGAACCAAAAAATCTGGGCACAGAGGTCTTTTCTGAGACTGGTACTCTAACCAAAGACCATTGATAGAGATAAACTAGAACCCCTGCACGGATATAGCCCATGACAGTTCAGTGTCCAAGTGGGTTCCATATTAATGGGAACAAGGACTGTCTCTGACATGAACTGATTGACCTGTTCTTTGATCACCTCCCTCTGAGAGGGGAGCAACCTTACCAGGCCACAGAGGAAGACAGTACAGCTACTCTTGATGAGACCTGATAGACTAGGATCAGAAGGAAAGAGAGGAAGACCTCCCTTATCAGTGGCCTTGGGGAGGGGCTTGTGTGGAGAAGCAGGAGAGAGGGTGGGATTGGGAGGTTAAAAAGGAGGGGGCCACAAGGGGATACAAAGTGAATAAAGTGTAATTAATTAAAATTAAAATTAAAATGGAAAGAAAAAAAAAGACAATTTCCAGCAGCTCAGATTTAGTCCTTGCCCTTTTGAGTAATATTTCTAAGTGGAGATCAAGGTATATTTGAAAGCTACAGCATAAAATAAAGGAAGTAGAAAATTTTACAGAGAATTATTGCAAAGATTGGAAAATCCAAGTTTATGAGAGTATGGGTGACAAGATTATTGCAAATAATTTCTACATTTTGACATCTAAAGATATAGTTGAAGGAGTGATCCAAAAGAAGAATGATATATCCCTAAGAGTGGTATAGCTGGATCTTGAGGTAGCACTATTCCTAATTTTCTGGGAAAGCACCAGATTGATTTCCAAAGTGTTTATACAGGTTTTCATTCCCACCAACAATGGAGGAGGGTTCCTGTTTTTCTATATCCTCTCCAGAATGTATTGTCACTTGATTTTTAGGATAAACATACTAAAATATGTACACCTAAAAAAGCTAAGCAAGGAGGAAGACCTTGGGTAAGATGATCAATCCTCATTCAGAAAGGCAAGTGGGACTGACATTGGAAGAGGGAGAAAACAAGGAACACAGAGGGCCTCTGAAAGACTTCCCAACAGGGTATCAAAGCAGATGTTGACGTTCATAGCCAAACTTTGGGCAGATTGCAGGGAATCATATGAAAGAAGTAGGAGATGAAAGACCTGGAGGGGACAGAAGTTCCACAAGAAGGCCAACAGAACCAAAAAGTTGGGCCTGGGGGTCTATTCTGAGACTGATACTCCAACCAAGGACCATGCATGGAGATAACTTGGAACCCCTGCACAGATGTAGCCCAGGGCAGCTCAGTCTTCAAATGGGTTTCCTATTAAGGGGAACAGGGGGTGTCTCTGACATGAACTCAGTGGCTGGCTCTTTGATCATCTCCTTCTGAGGGGGGAGCAGCCTTACCAGGCCATAGAGGAAGACAATGCAGCTAGTCCTGATGAGACCTGATTGGCTAGGGTCAGGTGGAAAAGGAGGAGGACTACCCCTATCAGTGGACTAGGGGAGGCACAAGGGAGGAGAAGAGGGAAGGTGGATGGGATTGGGAAGGGATGAGGGAGGATGCTACAAATTGGATAGAAAGTGAATAAAGTGTAATTAATAAAAAAAATATTTAAAAAGAGTTGCCATAAAATATGTTGGCATGTTTACTCTTTATTGACCAGAGAGACAAATGATCATCATGAGTTACTGGCTGAGACTAATGTTCAGTGTTCAGAACAAACTGCAGACATAGAGGAACATTAAACCCGGGGAGAATGGCAATAAATGTAATGAGAATGAGCAGTGTATTCCAGTATAAATTTATAAGCAGTAAAATAAAATAAAATAAAATAAGGAAGGATATTTATAATGACTTACCCAAGTAGGAGTTCCAGTGAGTTGGAAGAAAGAAAAAATGTGGAATAGGCAAAAACAAAGGAAGTGTATGAAGAAAAATGGGCTGCTCGACTGTGCCACTGACTGCTGAAAGTTCAAATGAGGAGACTGAACCATCCCCACTGGCTAGCACAGAATTCTCTGATGCCTTATTACTTGTCACTGACCCTTTTCTAATCAGAAATGGAATTTTTAGAGTAACTTAAGTGATGTGTCAAGTAAGGCATTTGCTTCCACTATATTTCACATTATTTCATACCAATTGAAAGTTGGATGTCTATTCCATATCCACTTTATAAGGAGAGATTTGAGCTATAACGAGTAAATAATTGCTTTTCAAAAGAACAAAGACATACCTTTGTCATTAGTCATGTTAAACTATGTTAGAATCTAGATATAGACATATAATACCAGAGTATGAGATTGAAAAAACAAGAAATTCATTTAGTTTGACTATTATATATCCTTGAAGAAAATATTATGAGTGACACAAATTCGGTGCTCAACACAAAATCTTCACTGAAGAATGGATGAAACACCTGAGAAAAAAACAGAATTACTTTCCAATTTATTAGATAATATAAAATTGGAATTTTGTAGACTCTATATAAAGCATGTAGTAAAATAAACATTAGTCAATCTGAGAAAACATGAAGGGTTTTTACAGCTTAATTACGGAGTAAAGATTCTTCTTTCCAAATTTTAGATGTATTCATGCATGTATTAACTAACAAAAGTGCATAGCTGACTAAACTAGAAACCCTAAGAGTATCAAAAAGAACCGAACAGATGACTTTTATGACAACAAACAAAACCAGCACCACAAGGGCCACATGAAAGCAGTGTTGCACAAAGACCCACACGTGACAACACAGTGTGATTTAATTGCAGGTGCTCAGGAACATGCCATTCATCTCACTTTGCTTATACCGCTTCCGAGTTTCCACCCCACAGAAATGCAGCTCATACCTCTGTTTTCTATGGTAGCATATTAAGAATAATAACACTGTTGCATCAAACAACATAATTGAACTTCAGGTAATTGTTTTCTTCTATACTGTATTTAGTGAGCATTGGTTAGGTGAGCATTTGGGTGGATAGAATACTATGCTCTGATACAACAGATCAAAATTTAGAACTACAGTTCAGGAAGTTTACCCATCTTCAGGCTGCTTTAGACTTGTAAAGGTAGGAAGATGAGAAGCATACATAGCATAGAAGCAAGATGCTAAAGGTAAGCACGTAGACAGAAGAAGAATCATAAAACTCTGAAGACAAAAGTAACAAGTGTCAGTGGAAACAGACAATGCAAAGTTTAGTGGACACTGATCCAAAAGGTGTTGTTCAGAACTTAATTGATAACACTCACAATGTACCGAGTTTTAAAAAGTTCAATTGTTTTTCAAGAAAGAGACTTGAAAAGCCATTTTTTCTATAAACAAAACTGATTGATTTTGATGTTTAACTGGACGATAAATATTTTCATCATTTTAATGATATTTTATTTAAGAAATATTGCATTGCTGGTAAAAGAAAATAAAATCAGAATGGATTTGAATAGGAAAACAAAAAGATAGATTCTTATTTTTTAACTAATAACAAAACTTACTTTTTACATTTTTTAAATTATAAGCATTTGCTAAAAATATGAAGACCTCTTCATATTGATCTACAAGTTGATCTACAGAGTGCTTTTGTAACAACAGAGAAAATAGGATACTGAACATTTTGCATAATTAAATGATTTCTTAATATGAACATAACTCCCATGTGAGCACTCAAAGCACAAACAGGAAGCTGGCCGTTAAAAAGCAAAAAATAAATAAATAATAAATAAATAAATAAATAGATAGATAAAAATAAATGAATAAATAAATAAATAAAAACCTATAACGAGGAAATTCTCACCTGTGATTTCTATTTTTTTTTTTATTTATTCTTGGTAGCACCTATTACATAGGGAAACTAAGTTGTGAAATTTTAAGAAATCAACTAAGATCTCTGTGAATTAAGGCAACTGTTAGCCACAAATTAATTTTTTTTCTGTTAAGGAATGTTCTTTAGTTCTTACATGGTATTTAAAGTATTAGACACTTTTTTTTTTTTTAGTTTGAGGATTAGGTTTTTATTGAAAATGAATTTTTTCATATAGTATGTTGAGATCATGGTTTCCCTTCATTCATCTCCTCCCATCTCCTCCCAACTCCTGTCTGTCCATTTATCTATTTATCTATCTATCTTTAGAAAACAAACAGGCAAATTTGAAAAATAAATAAATTCTGATGTCTTTAATCTAGGGGTTTAGTTTATAGTGATGTCAGAACAAAGTGAATACTTTGATCTTTTCTTTAAATTTTTTTATTTAACTTTTATTAATTACACTTTATTCATTTTGTATCCCCCCCCATAAACCCCTCCCTCCTCCCCTCCCGGTCCCACTCTCCTCCCCTTTCTGCATGCATGCTCCTCCCCAAGTTCACTGATAGGGGAGGTCCTCCTCTCCTTCTTTCTGATCTTAGTCTATCAGTTCTCATCAGAAGTGGCTGCATTGTCAGGGTTCTAGGTTATCTCCATGCATAGTCCTTGGTTGGAGTATGAATACTTTGATCTTAATGGAACTATCAGATCTCATTCCTCAGACAATGAGAAACACCATGAAGATTTTGAAATTAAATAGAGTAGACTCTGTCAGTATATGAGGTTCTCAACATCACGGATGTCACTGATGAAGTTTTTTTTTCAATTTTTTTCATCATCATCATTATTATTATTATTATTATTATTATTATTATTATTATTATTATTACTTTTAATTTATTAACTTTGTATTCCTGTTGTAGCCCTGTCTCTCATCTCCTCCTAGTCAAACCCTTCATCCCTCTTCCTCTTCTATCCTTCTTCCCTGAACTCATTGGCATAGGAGACAACTTCCTGCACAGAACACCAAAAGCTTAGGCTCTAAGATCAACAATCAATAAATGGGATTTCATGAAACTGAAAACCTTCTGTAAAACAAAGGAAAGGATAGAGTCAACAGAACAAAACTACATACAGCCTATAGACTGGAAAAAGATCTTTACCAACCCTACATCTGACAGAGGGCTAATATCCAGAATATACAAAGAACACAAGAATTTAAACACTAACAAAACATATAATCCATTTAAAAAATGGAGTGGAGACATAAACAGAGAATTATTGATAGAGGAATATCGAATGGCAGAGAAACACTTAAAGAAATGCTCAGCTTTCTTAGTCATCAGGGAAATGCAAATCAAAACCACCCTGAGATTTCACCTTACACCCATCATAATAGCTAAGATCAAAAACTCACAATGGAATACTACTCAGCAATTAAAAACAAAGATACCATGAAATTTGCAGGCAAATGGTGGGATATAGAAAATATCACCATAAGTGAGGTATCCCAGAAGCAGAAAGACACACATGGTATGTACTCACTTATAAGTGGATATTAGACATATAATACAGGATAAACAAAATAAAATCTGTGCACCTAAGGAAGCTAATCAAGAATTAGAACCCTGGGCAAGATGCTCAATCTTCATTCAGAAAGGCAAATGAGATGGACATCAGAAGAGGGAGAAAACAGGGAACTGAACAGGAGCCTACCACAGAGGGTCTTTAATACCCAGTGGGATATCAAAACATATGCTGAGATTCATAGCCAAACTTTGGGCAGAATGCAGGGAATCTTATGAAAGAAGGGTGAGATGGAAAGACCTGCAGGGAAAAGAAACTCCACAAGGAGAGCAACAGAACCAAAAAATTGGACACAGGGGTCTTTTCTGGGACTGATACTCCAAACAAGGATCATGCATGGAGATGCCCTAGAACTCCAACACAGAAGTAGCCCATAGCAGCTCAATGTCCAGGAGGGTACCCCAATAATAGGAACAGGGCCCCTCTCTGACATGAACTCATGGGCTGGCTCTTTAATCACCTCCCCCTGTGGGGGAAGCACCCTTACTATTCCACAGAGAAACACAAAGAAGCCAGTCCTGTTAAGACCTGATAGACTATGGTCAGATGGAAGGGGAGGAGGACAACCCCTATCATTGGACTGAGGGAGGGGCATAAGAGAAGAAGAGGGAGGGATGGTGGGTGTGGAGGGGAAAAGGGAGGGGGCTACAGCTGGGATACAAAGTTAACAAACAGTAATTAATAAAAATAAAATAAAAATTAACAAAAACTCAAGTGACAACATATGCTGGAGAGGATGTAGAGAAAAGGGCACCCTCCTCAATTGTTCTTGGAAATGTAAACTTGTACAACCACTTTGGAAATCAATTTGACCCTTTCTCAGAAAACTGGGAATAGCACTATTGCAAGGTATAGCTATACCACTTCTAAGAATATACTCAAAAGATACTCAACCATACAACAAGGACATTTGCTCAACTATGTTCATAGCAGCTTTATTCATAACAGCCAGAATCAGGAAACAAAGTCGATGTCCCTAAATCAAAGAATGGATACAGAAAGCGTGGTACATTTACACAATGGAATACTACTCAGCTATTTAAAAGCAAGGAAATGATTAAATTTGCAGGCAAATAGATAGAACCAGAAAAGATCATCCTGAATGAGGTATCTCACAAGCAGAGAGACATGCATAGTATATACTCACTTTTAATGGATATTAGCCAATTCATATACTAAAATCTACAGACCTAGAGATGATAAAGGACAAGGAGAACTCTAGGGACGATGCTTAATTCTCATTCAGAAGGGGAAACAGGATAGACAGTGGAAGCAGTTGAAGAGAGGGAATTAGATGCAAGCCTACCATAGTTGTCCTCTGAAAGACCCCACTGAGCAGGGGATACAAGCAGATGCAGATAGTCGCAGCCAAACTTTGGACAGAGCACAGGGAGTCTTTTTGGTTTGAGTGTTTCTGGGGGGGGGGTTGTTTGTTTGTTTTTTTGCTTGCTTGCTTGCCTTTTTTGAAATCTTTTACTTTATTATCATTTATTACAATTTATTAAATGTGTATTCTGGCTGTGGATCTCTCTCTCATCTCTTCCCAATCCCATCCTGCCTCCCTCCCTCTTCTCCCGCTATGTCCCTCCTTGGTCCACTGATAGGGGAGGTCCTCCTCCTCTTCTATTTGACCCTAGCCTATCAGGACTCATCAGGACTGGTTGCATTGTCTTCCTCTGTAGACTGGCAAGGCTGCACACCCCAGAGCGAGGTGATCAGAGAACCTGCCACTGAGTTCATGCCAGAGAAAGCCCCTGCTCCCTTCCTAGGGACCCCACTTGGAGACTGAGTATGGGCTACACCTAAGCCAGGGTTTTAGGTCCTCTCCATGCATTGCCCTTGGTTGGGGTATCATTCTCTTCAGGTCTCAGTTATTTTGACTCTTTTGGTCTCCTTTTGGAGTTCCTGTCCCCTACAGGTAAGAAGAACGGGGATATAAAAGGACTTGGTGGGGACAGGAGCCACACAAGGAGACCAACAAAGCCAATAAAAAAGAGGGCCCCGGTGGAACTGCAAAATCTGATGCATCAACAGAAGAGTATGCATAGAAAGGACCTGGCCTCCCTGCTTGGGCAAACTAGCCAGCCCTCAGAGGAAGAGGACCCGGGCAGTCCTTATGCGACCTGATAGTCTAGGGTTAGACACATATTTCTAAACATTTTCTTAGGTATTATTTATGTAGGAACATCTTTCAACTTCACGATGAACATCCTCTTATAATTTTAATACTTATTTGAGTTTAAAAACTTGAACGAATTTTTAAAATGCCAACCTTACATTATTTCTAGGTAGTGCTGGTTTGAATGGTCACATTTTAGAGTTATTATACTTCTAAAGAGAGAAATGAGCTTTCTGTTCAGACATTCATTTCTATTATCTATAAGATGCATCAAAAGAGAAAAAAAATACGGAACAGGAATTCCAGTCTGTTTGTTTTGACCTTTTCATAGCTCTAATTTCATCCTCTTGTTTATGAGAAATGGCTGGTTTATAATAAATGATATTGGGGAGTTGGAGAGTTGACTCAGAAATTAAAAGCAATTGCTGTTCTTGCAGAAGACCAGAGTTTGGTTGGCAATCCTCACATCGAGTGTCTGCTAACTGTGTGGAACTCGAGCTGAGGGATCCAGAGCAGGCTTCTGACCACTGTGGGTCCTCTCTTACAGGCGCATACACTTACTACAGACAGAGAGATAGAAACAGGTAAAAACAAACACAAGCCATTGAAAATGACATCAATAAGAAATGATTTGAAGATATGAAGATTTAGTTGATGGCTTCTCATTCTATAAATCTGTCCATCTGCATTAATAGAGTCTATCGGAAGCGTCACACAAAGAGCATAATGGCTTGTCACTTCTCCTGCCCTCATTTTAACCATCCAGCGCATTTTTCTAAAAATGGAGTAATTTTTCTTATGCACAAACACCAATATTTTCTGTAGCTCTTACTTATTCAGTTACAAAAACATAGAGATTCATAGTTTCCAAAGTTATAGTTTCAAAGTTAATTTTCTTTCCAAAATTCATCTCAAGGGTGGGTAGAGTCAGGCTTCAGTAATTAGAATATAATAAAACAAAATAGGGAGCATAAAATAATTATTTAGTTTTACCAGGCACTTTTATTTAGTAGTTAATCTTTGTTGGAAAATAATTTAATGTTTATCATTTGAAATTCACATTTTTACCCTCAAACATGTATTAATCATATGAAAAATGTCATCTATTTTAGAAACATGTACAAATTAATAACAAAATACAAAATGTAGGTATTTTAAGCTTTACTATTTTAAGATAGACTCCTTAAAGAATTATTTTGCTTAGATTTCTAAAAATCTCAAAATTCAAAATTTAAATCAAGAAATGATATTTGGTTCTGTTGCTCTAGTAATGGGGATAGGGACTGTCTCTGACACGAACTGATTGGCCTGCTCTTTGATCACCTCCCCCTGAGGGAAGAGCAGCCTTACCAGGCCACAGAGGAAGACAATGCAGCCACTCCTGATGAGACCTGATAGACTAGGATCAAAAGGAAGGAGAGGAGGACCTCCCCTATCAGTGGATTTGGGGAGGGATATAGATGGAGAAGGGGGAGGGAGTGTGGGATTGGGAGGGGAGGCAGGAGGGAGAAACAGGTGGGATACAAAGTGAATAAACTGTAATTAAGGAAAGTAAAAAATAAAAAAATGATGTTTGAAAAAGACATGAATAAAAATTTGAAAATATTGTTTTATACTAATATCACGTTTTATGGACTTGCTTTGATTTGAACTATAAATGAGATTATCTTATTATATCGTCTCTGTAATTTCTGTAACAATATATAAAGCACACACATACAATTTTAGAAAGAGGTTATGGATTTGAGAGAGAACAAGGCTGTACATGAGAGGGGTTGGAGAAAGAGAGACTAAGGAGAGCATGAAATAATAATAACTTCAAAAATAAAAAAAATAATAAAAATATTTTAAAATACATTATAGGTAGATCCTAAAAAATGAGGCTGCACGCATTGCTTGTGCTTGCTCATCTCACCCTTGTCCATGGAACAATTTATTTGACAGTCTATGGAATAAAAGATTAGAACAGTAAATATATAAATGAGTCTCACTTGAAAATGGTATTTAACAACTTATTTTCTAAAAGGAACAATTTGTTCTCCCATCTCAGGTATCAAAAAATGCCATATTAATGTGCACAATATACTGGATCAGTAGTCCTTGTTATTAATAAGCAATTTCAGGGAATTGGGGCTGGGGCCAACCTAGTGGGCAGCTGAGAAAGGCTCCTCCTCTTCTTTACGCTTTCTGATTGACATCTCACAAGCAGTTGCCTTCATTATTCTTCCTATCTAAGAAAGAGAGACTAGAAAAGTGAAGAAAAAAAATCGCAGAAGCAGAACAGTTTTTATTTTCTACTGCCAATAATGTTTCCTGGTGCTGCTTTTCGCCCTGAGAGGGGAAAGTTAGCTGTCTTATTCATTTAATCTGATGCATCCGCTCTTGCTACATTTCAAGCCATTTCCTCAAACATGTGCCCTTCCAGGCTATGTTGCTCTAGCAAGATAGCACAAGAAAATACTTTAATCATTTATATGGACTTTGTGGGGTGCCTCATGTATGTAAATACTTTGAGCTTGCTCAGAGGCTTTCATATTTTAATATTCTATTTTATCCTTAGAAATATTTTTTTCCTGTGGTCTTACAGCTAAAATGAAATTCCAAAACCAAGAAACCCAGTGGCTTCCACCCCCCATCAAAATTCAGGTTGAGCAGCTGGTCCTTTTGTAAAGCTTAATTCAACAGAATCCTGCAAACACAACTTTTGAACCAAGTTGCAGTCTGTCCTTAGGAGCTATTCCCTTTAACAAAATGAGCAATAGAAACCAACTTTGATTAAACTGCAAGACGTTTGTCAAAATATATTATAGGTAAAATATGACTTAGTTGGTAGAAACAAAGGAAGAAGCATCAATAGCTCCAGACCACTCTCCACAAAGAGAGTTTGTCATAGCTTCTCTTTGGATACCATGCTGAAAGCATTCCCATCACTTTCTGGCATTTCTAAATCCGATGATTAATTTCTCAAAAATATGACTGAACTACATTGTTCAGATCTTTGACAGGTGGTTAAAACTATGTCATGATGAAATTGTTTGGCAGAAAAAGACAAAATCAAGAGCTGACCCTAGGAGGAGGAAGGTATGTTAGATATGCCAGAAGAAGGTAAGAATTAAATTTATAACTTCCACAGAAAGTAACCAGAATGGGGATTGAACATTTTAGTCAGGGTCCTCTCTATTGATTAGTTTCTTTAGATATATAGATTTTAGTAGGTTTATCCTATATTACATGTCTATATGAGTGAGTGTATACTGTGTGTGTCTTTCTGCTTCTGGAACAGCTCACTCAGAATGATCCTTTCCAGGTCTCACTATTTACCTGCAAATTTCATGATTTCCTTATTTTTCATTGCTGAGTAATATTCCATTGTGTAGATGCACCACAATTTCTGCATCCATTCTTCAGTTGAGGGGCATCTGGGCTGTTTCCAGCTTCTGGCTATTACAAATAAAGCTGCTACAAACATGGTTGAGCGAATGTCCTTATTGTTTACTTGAGCCTCTTTTGGATATATGCCTAGGAGTGGTATGGCTGGATCTTGAGGAAGCACTATTCCTAGTTGTCTGAGAAAGCGCCAGACTGATTTCCAGAGTGGTTGCACAAGTTTACCTAGAAACCTGCCACAGAGAGCCTCTGAAAGGCTCTGCCTTGCAGACTATCAAAGCAGATGCTGAGACTTATGGCCAACTGTTGGGCAGTGTGCATGGAATCTTATGTCAGAAGTGGGAAATAGTAAGATCTGGAGAAGACAGGAACTCCACAAGGAGAGCAACAGAACCAGAAATTTGAACAGAGGCATCTTCCCAGAGACTCATACTCCAACCAAGGACTATTTGTGGAGATAACCTGGAACCCCTGCACAGATGTACTCCATGGCAGTTTAGTGTCCAAGTGGGTTACACAGTAATGGGAAGAGGGACTGCCTCTGACATAATCTGATTGGCCTGCTCTTTGATCACCTCCCCCTGAAGGGGGAGCAACCTTACCAGGCCACAGAAGATGACAATGCAGCCACTCCTGATGAGATCTGATAGACTAAGATCAGAAGGAAGGAGAGGAGGACTTCCCCTATCAGTGGACCTGGAGAGGGGCATGTGTGAAGAAGGGGGAGGGAGGATGGGATTGTGAGGGGAGGAGGGAGGGGCTTATGGGAGGATACATAGTGAATAAAGTGTAATTAATAAAAAAATTAAAAAGAAAAAAAAAAGACTGTAACCAGAAAAAAAAAGCATTACCTTTTCCTTTCACCATGTGCTATAGCATCTAGTATAATCTGAATATCCAATTCAAATTACAGCTCAAACTAGAATAGAGTGTGTGTGTGTATGTGTGTGTATTGAGGTAGTTGCCTAATCTAGAATAACATACACTAGTGAAATCTCATTTTAGAACAATTATTTCATCACCAGAAGAAAAACAGTGATCCAAATAAGAAATAATAGGGTTCAGACTAATTTTTTTCCTCTGATGGTTAAACAAGGGCCTAAATGTTTTGTTTTACTTACAAAGAATAGTGATCACTGTTGACACATTTTTTTAAGACAACTGAAATTTTCGACTAATTGACTATCCAGGTACCAAACCCTCTGTTTATTAACTCATATCCATTCACATTGATTTTTATGTTAGAATCTCATCAATTTTGCCATTTAATTGATAGAAAGGGCAAAATACAGTGATTCAGAGATGATTATTATTGTTTTGCAGACAAGGAAACTAAAGACCTCTAGCCAGGAAAGGTACACTGACTCTGACAGCAGATTTCAGTCTAATAAATGATATAAGTGGCTGTTTTGTATCAATCGAAGTCACTCCAAAAATCCTACTGTATTCACTTATTTTACAAGAATCTATATGACTGATATTCCTCAAGTTCAACCAGTTTATTTTGGAAATTGTTCCAAATCATGAATATTCAAGGTTTGCCCTAAGAAACCATTATGCTTAAGCTATCTCCACTTAAACCACCAAACACTTGAGGGCCAAAGTTAGGGTGGGTCACAGAAAGCACTACTGCATACTAACACCCTAAAACACTTCAAAGAAGGCATAATCTTTCCAACAGTTTTTCCCGTTATATTAAGAATTCCTTTAAATACCATTGAGTCATATTGTAAGAGATGGTTTTACATTGAGTCATCCTCATTGATAATTCACAAAATACTAAACAAAAAATAAGTCTAAGGTCACTGGCAAGCCATCCTGGTAACTTGGGTAGAGGCCAGGCTGATAAAACCACTGTGGATGATTATTAACTGGAGCTAGGGGTGCTTGAATTAGAAATAAATCATCTCCTCCGGCAAATGTTGAGAGGAAAAAAATAAACTTTACAGAATGACATTGCACAAGTTGTAGCACTTGACAACCTACAAACTGCTTCACACAATAGTACCTTCCAGTGGGATCTTCGGGGCTAATAATAGTTTAGGTTCGAAGCCATGAGCCAGTAAATATGTTCTAACTACCGAGCTTGTTTGCACCGTACTGGCTCTACTGGTGAGGCAGGGAGATCCTTCTTTCCACAAATAGCCCACCTTACTTATCAACAGTGTTCAACTTTGTAATTTGTCAGGCTGAATTTTAAAACTGCTGAAGACAATGACCAGCCTTCCCTTGTGAAGTGATCTCCCAGTCCGTGGGATATCCAAATTCAGCCTGGTTTTCCATTTTGTACTTAATAATTTCTGCCAGAAGCGAAGGACAAATGGAAAATATTAAGAAACACCTGTTGAGACAATTACTTTTCTTATACATAAACGCTAGGCCCTGAAATTTCAAAGTATAAATGATAGTGTTTATAAAAACAATTTATAACTAAAATAATGAAGATCCTTACCAGTAAAATAAAACATTTTTCATGTGTTTCCATCCAACTTGAAAATAAAGACTTTCTCTGCCACAAGGTGCTTTTTTTGAATAAGTGTTTCAATGAACAGTATGGGGGATAATTCCTCTGCATTCCCTTCAGTGGTTCTCAACCTTCTTAATGCTGTAACCCTTTACTATAGTTTCTCATGATGGGGTGATCAACCAACCATAAAATTTTGTGCCTTGGAACTTCCTAACTGTAATTTTGCCACTGTTATGAATTGTAATGTAAATATCTGATACGCAGAATATCTGACATGCAACTCCTGTGTAATGGTCAGTCAACCCCCGAAGTGATCGCAACACATAGGCTAAGAACTGCTGCCTTACATCCTCATTCTTGTATGTACAAATATATATGTCTATGTACATATATATATATATCAAAACATACGTATGTTAAATAAATAAAAATAGGAACATTGGGTGTACCTCATTATCTATCGATACGTTCTTAAATCTTTCCAAAATCGTTACGTCTAGGCAAGAATCTCATGTAAGTAAAGGATGACTGTTGCTTAACTCCCACTCATCCATTCAATAGAAGATGAAAGGATGTCTATGGAGTTATACCTCTTTCCTCTACAAATGAAAGTTATAATAGGAGATAGCGTGTCCATCTGGGCAGAATTCTCTAGAAAAAAAAATATCACTTTAGAACACATGTATCTATTCTTTATCTACAAATAGGAGGTGAAAAATTCAAACATCTAAACTCGTGACTTCCAAATGACATACCATGCCTTCTGGAGAGCTTCATAAGTAACTTAGAAGAAAACTCTCTTGCATATGGACAATAAACCACTAGCATCCCTCTCCACCATTTTTTAATGAGCAAATATGGTTTTCATGACTCATATAATGATGTAAAAGAATTACCAAAGGAACAAAACATACTGAAAGTTTGAGCTCACTTAGCCTATTGAGTACTATTCACTTAAAGGAGTAATGCTAAATGATTATTCATTATACCCAGATGTTGTAGACATATCTTTGGAAAGCTCCTGTGTTATCAGCTTCTGGTTTTCAATTTCTAAAGTTGGGGGAATTACAGATTAGTAAATTTGTTGACTAGCTACAGATGCTCAAGGCAGAATATCATGCCCGATAGTCAAAATCATGCCTGACCAAATTTAAGTATGAAGTAATAAGATGTGTAGTTTCCCTGTGGGCCAAGGCTGTGGTGGTCTGCTAACTTTGAATATTCTTCGCCATTACTCACATATTTATACAAACAAAACCACGAATAAAGCTGAAGTTTACTTATAATGTTTATATGACAAAATCATTCTAAATTTTCTCACCATAGCTCATATTCAAAGAGGATAAAGGATACAAAGGACAGTACTTTTTTCTCTAGTACCAGAGAGAATTATTCCAATAATTTCATTCATCTTATCACTGCAGGATTTATTATTTCACATTCTTATTGTAATGATCTTTAAATCAACCATTCCCTGTCTGTATAATCTTTGAAATTGACTATATCACGATAATAGAAAACAAATATGAAAGCGTCTTTACTAATTTTCTATTAATTTATTACTAATCTGTCAGTAATTTATAAGAAACTAAAGGTGATTTCTATAAACAGAAAAGTTAGTTGTAAACTATAAAAGTATGTGTACTTTTATAATTTGTACACAAAATAATAATCTTATTAGACACAAATTGAATCTCTGCTTGAAGTCATGAAATAAATTTTTTAGACACACTGTCTTTTTCAAAACCTACAATAAGTCTCATGCATAATTAGTTTCTGGTGGTAAAAACCCAAACTAAATGTACCCACATTCTCTTTGTTTAGGTCTCTGGATCATGCTGCCCTAGCCTGTTACAATCTATCATACATTTGACTCATTGCCCTCCTTCAGAGTTGTCCCCTCTAACAGATTATGCATAGATTTGATTCTTGATACTTCCATACTTTAAGGATTTTATTTTGTTTTGTTGATCTGTTTTTGTTCCTTTCTAGTTGTCATTCTACTGAAGTTCCATTGCACTGGGCCACAATCAACCCTTTGCACGTACATATTAACTAAATTAGTAAATCCATCAATTGGACCCCTCGTTTAATCCCTTCCTTGCTGGGTTCCTCTGGGAAAACCCCTGCACTGGTGAGGTCTGCCACGTGCCCTATGCATGCATGGCATTTCCCAGGCTTGAACTTTACTTCAAATCCCAGAGGGAGCTGCCATTAGGAACTACCAGTTGAGACTCCTCTCCCAAGCCCTTGTTCGCTGGGTTCCTCCTGGCAAACCCAGCAGTGGTGATGCCTGCCCTGTACTCTATGTATCCCTGAGATTTCCCAGACCCCAACTCTACCTCAAATACCAGAGACTGGCAGCCAATAAGGACTACCATAGGCAAGTAGAGGCCTGAAGCCATCAGGGCCTACAGCTCAAACTATAATCACAGAGACCTACTGCCATCAACATGCCTGTCAACACTAGAGAAAACCAGATGGCTAAAGGCTACCATAAAAACACATTGAACAAAACCCAGGGTAATACGTACCACCAGAAGTCAGCTATTCTGATACAACAAGCCTCAGATATCCTAACAAACCTGCAGAACAACAACAGCAAAGAGACCACAAATCTAATCTTATGAAGATGAAAGAAGCCTTTAAAGAGGAAATAAAAAAATCCCTAAGAGAAATACAAGAAAATACGATCAAACAGGTGAAAGAAATTAATAAATCCCTTAAAGAAATATAGGAAAATACAAGCAAATAGGGAAAGAAAATTAATAAAACTGTTCAAGACCTAAAAATTTAAATAGAAGCAATAACAAAAACATAAATTGAGGCGATTCCAGAGTTTTAAAACCTACGGGGGAAGAAAAAAAACCCCACAGAACAGGAACTACAGACAAAAACATCACCAACAGAATACAAGAACTACAGGAGAGATTCTAAGGCATAGACGATACAATAGAAGTCATTTTTACCCTGTCAAAGAAAATTCTACATCTAAGAAAGCTTTTAACTCAATATGTTCAGGAAATTTAGGTCAGTATAAAGATACCGTACCTAAGAATAATAGAAATAGAAGAAGATTCACAGCTCAAAAGCCCAGAAATATTTTCAACAAAATCATAGAAAAAATTTTCCTTAAACTAAAGAAAGATATGCCTACAAATATACAAGTAGCTTACAGAGCACTGAATAGATTGTACCAAAAAAGAAAATCTTCCCACCATATAATAATCAAAACACTAAATGTGCAGAACAAAGGGTAAATATTAAAAGTCATAAGGGTAAAGGCCATGTAACATATCTAAGCATATCTATTAGAATTACACCCCTCCCATCTCAACAGAGGCTTTAAAAGCCAGAGGGCCTAGGCAGACATCATGCAGACCCTAGAGAGCAGAGATGACAGCCCACACTACTGTATGCAGCAAAACTTTCAATCACATAGACAAAGAAAACAAGATATTCTATGACAAAACAAAACTAAAGCAATATCTTTTCACTGACCCGGCCCCACAGAGGATACTAGAAGGAAAACTGCAACATAAGGAGTGTAATTTCACTCAAGAAACACAGGAAATAAATAATTTCACATAAGCAAAACCTAAAGAAGGAAATCACACACACACACACACACACACACACACACACACACACACTACCAACAACAACACCAGAAGTACAGGAATCAAAAATCATTGGTCATTAATATCTCTCAACATCAGTGGACTCAATTCCCCTGTAAAAAGACACAGACTAACAGAGTAGGATATGAAAATATTCTGTATACATCATTCTGTTGTATACAAGAAACACACCTCAGCAACAAAGATACCTCGTAGTAAAGGACTAG
This sequence comes from Psammomys obesus, assembly GCF_907164565.1. Taxonomy (NCBI): domain Eukaryota; kingdom Metazoa; phylum Chordata; class Mammalia; order Rodentia; family Muridae; genus Psammomys; species Psammomys obesus. The sequence continues at coordinate 4,157,891 of NW_026594418.1, forward strand.
AAAAACATTTCCCAAGCAAGCTGAACAATGAAAAAAACAGGAGTAGCCATTTTAACATTTAATAAAATAGGATTTCAGCCAAAAGTGATCAAAAGAGTGGGGAAGGACACTTTGTACTCAGCAAAGAAAGAAAATCTATCATACTAACTTCTCAATTCTGTACTTTTACACCCAAAATATAAGGTCATCCATGCTCATTAAAGAAACAACAGCAAATCACATGTTGAACCCCACACATTAATAGTGGGAGACTTCAAGCTAGGCACTGTGACACATACCTGTATTCCCAGCACTCTGGAAGGCAAAGATAGGCATATCACTATGAGTTCAAGGCCAGCCTGGTCTACAAAGTGAATTCTAGGACAGCCAATACTACACAGAGAAACCCAGTCTGAAAAAAAAAAATAGTGGGAACCATCAGCACCCCACTGTCACCAACAGACAGATCACCAAAACAGAAACCTAATAGGGAAATAATGAAACCAACCAATGTTATGAATCAAGTGGATATAACAGATATATACAGAACAGTTCACCTAAACACAAAAGAATATGCCTTCTTCTCAGTACCACAGAGAACCTTCTCCAAAATTGACCATATACTCAGTTACAAAGGAAGCTTCAACAGATACAAGAAGATTGAAATAATCTTTTCTAGCAGGACCACAACAACAGAAACCCTACTACTCAATGACCATTGGATCAGGGAAGAAATAAAGAAAGCAATTAATGACTTTCTAAAACTCAATGAATTTGAAGGCACAACATGCTAAAAATAATGAGTGCTAAGAGAAAAGTTCATAGCAGTATGAGCCTTCATAAAGAAACTGAAGTCTCATACTGGCAACTTAACAACACATCTCAAAGTTCTAGAACAAAAGGAAGAAAACACACCAAAGAGAAGTAGAATGCAGGAAATAAATTCAGGGTAGAAGTCAGTAACTTAGAAACAAAGGGAACAATACAAAGAATCAAAGAGAATAAGAGCTGGATCTTTGATAAAATTAACAAGATAGACAAACACTTACCAAACACTACCTAAAAGGCATAGAGATAATACAGAAATTAACAAAAAACAGATATGAAAAGGGAAAAATAATAACAAATAGCAAGTAAATCCCAAGAATCATTAGGTCATACTTCAAAAGTTTGTAAACCACAAACTGAAAAATCTAAATGAAATAGACAATTTTGTTGATAAACTACAATTACAAAAATTTGATAAAGATCAGGTTAACAATCTAAATAGTCCCATAACCTCTAAGGAAATAGAAACACCCATTTAAAATCTCCCCCCCCAAAAAAAAAAGAAAGCCTTGAGCCAGATAGTATTAGCACAGAATTCCACCAGACTTTGAAAGAAGAGCTAATGGCAATACTTTTCTAGCCATTCCTCCACAAAATAGGAACATAACCCAGAATATCCAGAACAGTTCTGTATGATCTCCCTTATGATCACAGATTCAAAACTGCTCAATAAAATACTCACAAATAAAATCCAAGAACTCATCAGAAACTCTGTCCACCTTAATCAAGTAGGCTTCAATCCTAGAATACAGGTATGCTTCAACATATGAAAATCTATTAATGTAATCCACTATATAAACAAACTGAAAAAAAACACATGATCATCTCATAAGATGCTGATAAAGCCTTTGACAAAATGCAACACTCCTTCCTGATAAAAATATTGGAGATATCAGGGATATAAGGCCCATATCTAAGCATAATAAAGGCAATATCTGGAAAGCCAACAGCCAACATCAAAGTAAATGGAGAGAATCTTAAAACAATTCAACTAAAATCAAGGACAAGACAAGTCTGCCTACTCTCTCCATATCTGTTCAATACAGTACTTGAAATCTTAGCTAGAGCAATAAGACATCTAAAGGAGATCAAGGTAATACAATTTGTAAAAGAAAAAAGTCAAAGTATCTCTATTCATAGATGATATGATAATAGTAGATAATTGAACCCAAAAATACTACCAGAGAAATCCTACAACTGATAAACACCTTCAGCAAATTGACTATATGCAATATTAACTCCAAAAAACAGAGAAAGAAATTAGAGAAACCACCATTTACAATAGCTAAACACAATATAAAATATCTTGGTGCAACTCTAACCAACAAGTGAAACACCTGTATGACAAAAACTTCAATTCCCTGAAGAAAAAAATTAAAGAAGATATCAGAAGATGGAAAGATCATTCATGCTCATCGACTGATAGTATTAACCTAGTAAAAATGGCCATCTTATCCAAATCAATCTATATATTCAGTGCAATTCCTTTCAAAAGTCTAACCCATTTCTTTACAGACCTTGAAAGAGCCTCTATCAACTTCATATGGAAAAAAAAAAAACAACAACAGAATATCTAAAACAATTCTGTACAATAAAAGAACTGGAGCTATCACCATCCCCAATTTCAAGTTGTACTATAAAGCAGTAGTAATAAAAAACACATAGTATTGGCATAAAGACAGTGAGATAGATCAAATGAATTGAAATTAAGACCCAGAAATAAACCCTTACACCTATCAACACTTGATTTTTGACAAAGAAGCCAAAACCATGAAATGGAAAAAAAAGAAAGCATCTTCAACAAATGGTGCCAGTATAACTAGATGTCAGCATGTAGAAGAATGAAAATAGACCCATGTTTATCACGCTGCACAAAACTTAAGTCCAAGTGGTTCAAAGACCTCAGCATAAAACTAGATACACAAAACCTGATAGAAGAAAAAGTTGAGAATAGTTTTGAACTGATTGGCACAGGAGACAATGTCTTAAACAGAACACCAAAAGCTCAGGCACTATGATCAACAATTAGTAAAGGTGACCTCATGAAACTAAAAAGCTTCTGCAAGGAAAAGGACAGTGTTAGTAGAAAATAATAGAACCCAAAATATTGAAAAAGTATCTTTACCAATCCTGCATCCAACAGAGGGCTAATATCCAAAATATATAAAGAACTCAAGGAATTAAACATCAACAAACCAAATAATCCAATTAAAAACTGGAATACAGAGCTAAACCAAGAATTCTCAATAGAGGAATCTTGAAAGCATAGAGGAAACCAAATGGGACAGGAACTCCACAAGAAGAACAATGAGTCTTTTCATTTAACATTATTACTTAACAGTTACATGGACGTTTTGTTATTTTTTTTATTTTTATATTAATTACAGGTCATTTACTTTGTGTCTCAGCTGTAGCTCCCTCCCTCATTCCCTCCCAGTGCCACTCTCCCTCCCTCATCTCCTCCCTGCCCCTCTCTAAGTCTTGTGATAGGGAAGGTCTTTCTCCCTTTCCTTATGACCCTAGTTTATCATCAGGACTGGCTGAAAATGTCCTCCTTTGTAGCCTAGCAAGGCTGCTCCTCCTTCTGGTTGGGGGGCAGGTCAAAGAGCCAGCCACTGAATTCATATCAGAGACAGTCCCTGTTCCCCTTACTAGAGAAAACCCACTTGGATACTGAGCTGCAATGGGCTACGTCTGAGCAGGGGTTCTAGGTTAAATCCATGCATGGTCCTTGGTTGGAGAATCAGTCTCCGAGAAGACCCCTGTGCCCAAATATATTTGGTCCTTTTGGCGCTCCCGGGCCACCTTGGTTTGTGGACCGTTGGTGTGGCCCCCAAGAACTTCCCAGCAGGCAGCTGGATATTTTGTTATTTTTAAGAACAGCACATTCACATTCATTTCATCTATTACCCAGAAATACTTTTCACCTAATATTTGCCCACAGGGTGTTTATTAGAAGCTGTAGAATGTACTTGCAGTAGCAGTAACACACTATGAGTCTACCTCAAAACTAGGATAGATCCCAGCAGCCAGCTGCTGTGAAAGAAGAAACAACTTTAATACAAAACAATTCTAAGTACAGAGATTGAGATCAGGGGTTAGTTTGTGGTGGAGAAGAAAAAGAGTGGTCACTATAACTCAGAAATTTATCAGTATCTTGTTTTTAATCCTAAAAATGTCATTCCAATCCATTCCCACCTTCACTTTATTTCAAGGAAAGAATAATAGGAAGTAAATGATGCAAAGCTGTTTTAGAAGTCAGAGAAAATTCTTCCTGTGGATTAAAACTAATTTAAAGTAGGGTAGAACAATAATCTAATAATACTGTGTGTTCCACAAACACAGAAAAGGGAACAAAACACAGGGCAAGGTAATCAGGTATTTCTAGAATGAAGATAAGACTTGAAATAATCTGGGAGTGGGGCAGAAAGAATATAATCACAATTACATTACTCAGCTAAAAGACAGGGTCAGGGAGGTGTTTCAGAGGCATACAAGAAACAGAGATACAGCAGGAAGGGATAGCACTAAAAAAAAAAAAGATTAAAATGTTGGAAAACAGAATGTAAGTGTCAAACTCCATTGTATTGGAAAACCAAAAGAGATAATAAGGAATGAAAGGAGAGGATAAAATACTTGATAAGATTATAACCGTAGGCCTTTCTAAATCTAAAGAAGTTTTTTCTGCTTGGCATCAATTTGAAAGGGCCCTGAGGCAGGGAAAATTCTCTGCATGAACCAAATTGTTTTCTTGACCTATTGGGCATACCAGAATATATTATTACTCCTTTCTCCGGTATCTAGGTAGAATTAAATGTCTGACTAAAAATCAAAAGCTCTTGTGTAGGTGAATGAATATGCAAGAAAAAAAAATGCTAAAAAGCTAATTGCACACTAGTGAGCATCAAAAGACAATTTTAAAGCTTGGTGTACATCTACAAGGCAGGAAACCAGAAAGAGACTATTAGGAAGGAGATATTGTATATAGTTGGGTGTAGTAAAATGTAGGTAACTTGGAAGTACAGAGGGAACAATGCGGGAGGTAGAAACATTTAAGCAAAAATTTGGTGAGAATAGAGGAGAAATGAGGAGACTTGGGGGAGATTAACCAATCCAGAGAAGATATGAAAAGTCCATATGGAAAATTGTTATTTTGTAATCAAATGAAACCCTTTACCTGGTTGGAAAAAGATGCCCTAAAAGTTATGAGTTATTAAAGGAAAAAACAATTTTTTTGCAAGTTGTTGGTCAAGGAGAACTCATAAGCCCCCAAATGATACAAGCTCTGTCATTTCTCTTGGTTGTTCACAAGAATTAAACAATAATACACTAATTTCTGAGGGCACCACTCACTTTAGATGTGGGATATAAAAATCAAGCTATAACTAAACTATAAGACTACTTCCTGCTGATCTGCTTTCTTATTTCCAGAAGCTGATATGTAAGCTTTTAGTGAAGAGATCAGTGGTTTACCCATCTGTGAATATATAAGACCAACCTATCAAGTAAGATGTGCATTAGTGGTATTACTGTTACGGGGGTAATCAATGCTCTCTGAATGGATTTAAGGTCTGCTTCACAGTAAACAATCCATGCTGTAACTATAATCCTAACCAACAACCCACCATGGGAAGGTCAGAACCCTTTGGTGAGAATTAAATTCTCTGTTTTAGTAACATGAAGCAGCATCAAACTGCCTTCTAAATATATATGGCTTTATGCATAAACAAATGCTACTTTCAACTTTAATTTAAAAAAAAAAACTCTCTGTTTACAATGAATAATGAGATCCTTAGTTGCACATGATCCACAGCACACAAAAGAAAACTGAATGATTGAATGAAAGGCTATGAAGTGTCATCTTCTAGATAAGACAAAGCTCCTTTAATAGTGAACTTTTGGTCACATGGATGCCTGTACTGGATCTGCACAAGATGGGGGACGGACTCCTGGGGACCCACCAATCATGGCTAACTATTTGTTAGTGCTAGATTCAGGGAGAGGGGAAATCTACGGCTTCAGTTGTGTAACCATTGACCCCACCAAGCTCCAGGAGACTGTCCGAATCTAACAATCACAGAGACAGCCCTGGGCAAACTACATGGTTCAGAAAACAAAATCAATTGTCATGAATCTGGGAAAGAGACTAGGGAAGAGGAGAGTTTATGGGCATGTAAGAGAGTCAAGAGAAGGTAGAGGAAGAGGGTAATCAGAAAATATTATAGGCATATATGTAACTTTCAACAAATAAATCAATATGATTTTCAAGATAATTTTTGATATGAAGTATTATTTATACGTATTTAAATTATTCACATACCACATCTAAGATGAAAAATCAAAAGTTTATTAATTAACAAAGAGAAACAAATCAAAAATTTTAGAACTTAATATTGTTTTTCTAAATTAGAAGCAACCAATTATAAAATTTATTTTGAAGACATTTTATAATGAAAAAGTATATAAAAAGCAAATACTATCACTAATAGGAAGTTTTTACAGGCTAGAGTGAACTCTTTTAACAGATATGTTTTAAAACTTTTATTAACAAACACTTTCATTTAATTCAATTTTACGTGATAAAGACACAAGTTAGCCAATAATACAATTTGATTCTAAGTAATATCACAGTAATAATACTCCCTAGAATTTATGAAAGTGTAAAAGTTTAATATTAAGTCAGGCAAACATTAAGAACAAGAGACAGTACTGATCCATTTGGACTTTTAAAAAGCAGTAAGTTAAACAAATAAATTGAACAAAGATGCATAAGATAATAATATTGAAAATTAATAAAACAAATAGAAAGTGTAGTTCTATTTGTTGATACACAACTGTGATCACAATATTTAAGTAATAGAAAGACAAGGCTCCCGAGAACCAAGCCAGCCTAAACCAGGCCAGCATGAACTACACAGCAAGACTCTGTTTTAACAAATAAACAAACAAATAAAGTAAAAAAATAATAATACACTTAATATAAAATATTGGTTTAGATAAAATAGCAAACAATGAATATTAAGTGACAGTGTACTACTGGAATATTTTGTGAAGAAAAATTTGTAGTTATTACCATACAAAAATAAAATGTAGAGGTAAAAACAGCATCTAGGTAAGACTCAACCAGAAGAAAATGCAGGAAAATCTTTGAAGGAGTTTTTAATTTTTATTTTCTGTATTAATTAGTTATTCAATATGTATTCCAGCTGTAGTCCCCTCCCTAATCCCCTTTCAATCCCACCCTTTCTCCTTCATCTTCTCCCATGCCCCTCTCCAAGTCCACTGATAGGGGTGGTCTACCTCCCCTTCCATCTGACCCTAGCTTATCAGGGCTCATCAGGACTGGCTGCATTGTCCTCCTCTGTGGCTTAGTAAGGCTGCTCCCCCCCTCCCCCCGGGAGGATGGTCAAAGAGCCCAGAACTGAGCTCATGTCAGAGACAGTCACTATTCCCCTTACTAGGGTACCCACTTGGATACTGAGCTGTCATGGGCTACATCTGTTCAGGGGTTCTAGGTTATCTCCATGAATGGTTGTTGGTTGGACTATCAGATTCAGAAAAAAAAAAAAACCCTGTGCCCAGACTTTTTGGTTCTGTTGCTCTTCTTGTGGAGCACCTGTCCTCTCCAGGTCCCACTATCTCCCCCTTTCATAAGATTCCCAGTACTCTGCCCAAAGTTTGGTTAAGAATCTCAGCATCTGCTTTGATACAATGCTAGGTAAAGTCTTTCAGAAGCCCACTGTGTTAGGCTCCTGTCCTGTTTCCTGTTTTCTTCTTCTTCCAATGTCCATCCCATTTGTCTTTCTGAGTGAGGCTTGAAGGATTTTTGATGTGGGAAAGAATGTTGTTATATAACTAGAATTATACATCACATTTGGAGATTTTATGAAATCATGATACAAACAGTAGCTTTTATAGACAGTGTAAGCATCTACGACAGGGGAAAATTCTCAAGGCATCCCAACCCTTGTGACTTCATAAGTAAACAAACGAACAACACTTGCAATACACATTATCTCTATAAACTATCAAAGCAAATCACAATTCTCAACTAAAGGCTGCAAGAATGCTTAAGTGTTCAACGCAGTAAAATACAACAAATGCTAAATAATTACACAAACATTAAAAACCACTAATATGAGGAATGTAAGTTGAAACAACCATGTGCCATTTATTCCCTTATTTAAGTGCAAATGACTGCTAAGTAGCACCAGTAGATGAGCACTTGTGCAGCTCTGCTGGGATGATTTTGGATGTTTACACACATCATGGAGAATATCTGTTGGGTACTATGTGACATTCCAGAGATTTCAAGTCCTGGTGCTAGAGAAACACACAGCGACACCAAAAGCATCAAAAAGTGTGCTGTCTACATAAGCTGTAGAACAGTCAAGTTATTAACGGAAATTAATTGCGTCTACACAACTCACTCACTTCAGGGTCAATATTGTAGAGCTCTTATTTTGACAGAAAAAAAGAAACAAGTAGAATGAGGTATATGGCAGCTTATTTATAAATACTGAACACATGCCTAAGGAATAATGTTTACACATTGAGTTATAGGTGCACACAAGTATATAGAATAAAAGCTTTAAAAGTATGTAAATACATATATATGTATGTATGTATACATACATATAAAAGTATATGTGTGTGTGTGTGTGTGTGTGTAGGTATGTATGTATACATACTATATCTAAGGAGCTATCAATTGTTTACGGGATAGGGAGAGCCAGTATTTTATTGTTATTGTTCAGTTTTTGTTTTGTTTTGTTTTGTTTTGTTTTAATGATGGGATATCCAGTAGATTAACCACACTCCTAAGCCTAAATTCCCATGAGAACATTTGAGAAACACCTCAATATCCATCAAACACCACATTCTTTCTGTCTCTATATAAGACATATATATATATATATGCCCTCATCTTCTCCCTGCCCCTTTCCAAGTCCACTGATAGGGAGGACATCCTCTTCTTCCATCTGACCCTAGCTTATCAGGTAACTTCAAGACTGGCTGTAATGTCCTCCTCTGTGGCCTAGCAAAACTGCTCTTCCCTCGGGAGTTGGGGGGAGGTCAAAGAGCTAGCCATTGACTTCATGTCAGAAATAGTCCCTGTTCTCCTTACTAGGATACCCACTTGGATACTGAGCTACCATGGGCTACATCTGTGCAGGGATTCCAGGTTATATCCATACGTGGTCCTTGGTTGGAGAAACAGACCCTAATAGCTAGAACCTGAAACAACCCAGATGTCCATCAATAGAAGAATGGATACAGAAATTGTGGTACTTTTACACAATGGAATACTATTCAGAAATTAAAAACAAGAAAATCATGAAATTTGCAGGCAAATGGTGGGATCTAGAAAAATCACTCTTATAACCAAGAAAGTTAGCAAGTACCCAGAGAAAGTACTATATACATTATGAATGCAAAGACATCAGTTATGTCCTGTAGACAGAAAAAGAGAGTATGGTGATATAATTATTTATAATGCTACTACTGAGAGCAGTGTTTAACTTGAAATCTGAATTATTAATGGAATGTCCCATTTAATAAAATGGGGCCATGGTTGCCTGTGTAAAGAAAATTACAAGGGATAAATTTATGGATATGTTAGGACCATTATATTTTTGATGACATAGAATAAAAAAAGGATAAGATTTCTACAGGTTTAATACCAAAATTCTTTAGAGAAAAAAAATTAAAATTAACTAACTTTATTGGAAAAAATCCCAAGTCTTTAAGATTCAACATCTAAGTTCAAAAGCAGTCAATGTTTGTCTAAGATTTCTTGTCACAATGCAGAAAGAGCAAAGGCTATATTTACACCTGCAGAGAAAAGACTAAAACAAGATAAAGATAGATAGTATTTTGTGCTGAAAACAATCTTCACATAGTGAATGCTCTAAGCTTTATTTTGAAGAAACATGCTACAATTACATGGTAATGTATTACCCACTATTTAGGTGCAAGAAATGGGTTCCATAGTTTCATACGTTTTTCAAAAATCTTATATGAGACAAGAGTTCACATGCAAGTAAACTTATTGAGGGAATGTACTCAGAAAGAAACGAAAAGAAAAGCCAGAATGAGAGACAACAATGATACAGGAAATTAAATGGAGAAAACCAATAAAAACATTCAGTATCAGGGTAACCTGGTAACTCTCTTCTTCAATAATCATCTGAGAGAGTTAGAACATGTTCTTCCTAACCATCTGGCCACTGTAAGAATACAGAGATGCTTTCTGGTCAGCTTCTGTACCCCACACAGGGGCATGAATAAATTAAATGTATACATAGCTTATGTATGTATGAATGTAACATCAGGTTCGTAGGCCATCAATGTGTCAGGATCAGAGAAAGCCTGGACTTAGTAGTTAGGGACATTGAGTTCATATCTGATGCAGTAGCAAGGTACCTCATGAACTTATATGAAGTACTGAGAAGGTGAGCAACACATTTTGTGCAATGGCATCAGGAATGCAAAGAATGGTAGAGGATTTAAAATGCTGCACAGTGTCCACTAACGTCAGACTCCACACAGGGCATAAATGACATGTGTTTACTTTCAATATCAATATCCCCTATAAGTTGCTGCTTGAATACTTTGTTCCTGGCTTGTGGCACTGTTTGGGGAGGTGATGGGTCTCTTAGACGTGAAGTTAGCTGCCAAAGTAGGTACTTTTAGGGTTATAGGTCATTTCTGCTTGTTCTGGTCCTGATTGCTCTGTTGCTTCAACAAGACCAGCCACTGATCATCTCTCTTCCAGGGGCAAATGGCTCCAGTTACAGTGCATTCTCTACAATAAACTGTAGTAAGCAAAAGCAGTCCTCCTCTCCTCAAGTTTACAAGTATTTGCTTATGGTGAGGAGAAAAGTAACTAATGTATCACAAAAGATAAATGACTTTTGAAGTTTTTAAATTTCCAGAAGGGTAGTTTCCAGGTGCACAGTCTGAAGACTCCTGTATATGAGGTGAAAGGCAGAAAGAGGGTGGATAGGGTCAAGGGTTAGTACAGAATAAGTGTTAGTGGGATTTCGGCACTGATGTTTTGCAAGATCATTAACAGGAATCTTCAATTTAAAAAAATAAAAGCAGTATGTTCTTGGTCCTGTTGTAGCTTGTTATGTTTGTTGAATGTCCCTGGGAGGCCTGCTGTTTTATAAAAGGAGGGTTGGGGAGAGAAATTGGGAAGAAGGGAGGTGGGGAGTAGATAATAGGGAAAGGGGACGGGGTACGGAGAGCAGCTGCAGTCGTGATATAATATACGAGAAAAGAAAACACATCAAGGAACTTTAGTAAGCATATTTTAGCCTGCTTGTTACACATGCTAATTTGTTAAATGACATTACATTTTCATTGAAACCTTCTTCCATGCTGTTATTTCTCATCGGCATATTTGATATTGAGTAGTCAATGTCAGTTTTATTTCTAAGCAACTCAGCAGCTAGGAGCAATATAACAACCAGCACCTACCAAGAGGAAAGATTAAATGTATAAAAAGAAAAGCAAACCCAAATAGCAGTCCCAAGTGCTGCCAATTCATAATTAATCCAAACAAAAACATGTTTAATCTGCACTCAGCTGTAAATAACACTAACAGCATACTCGTAACTCACAAATGAAATTTGAGATTAATTTCACAACAATACAAGATGGAAACAAGTTTACCATAAAATACCTTGTATCTTAAAAAAGAAGAATACTTTTATTTTTCTAAGTTTAAGGAATACTTAGTTTGGAAACTTCATTTACAGTGAGATATATGTAGTCAGTTTAGCTTTCCATGCAAAATTATGTTACCTTTTTATTATATTTCATGGCATCTTTTTAAAATCTAAAGGAATGCTAATCAAGCAAATTCCCTTGGAACTGGCATTACAGAGAGCTGTGAGCTGCCATGTGGGTCCTGGGAATTGAACCTGGGTCCTTTTGGAAGGGCAGATGGTGCTCTTAACCACTGAGCCATCTCTCTTGCCACTAGCTGAAACTCTTGAGAAAGAAGCTATTGATTCAGTTAACCCATCTGTATGAAAAGCTCTTTCATTCAGGCTTTCACAACTCAACATATTGCAATTTTTCATAAAGTAACTAATTCTAATTGGCAGTGGTAAGGGTCTATGGGTCATGTGATCCAGTATGAGAGACAACAATCTTCAACAAGAAGTTCTATTAAAAAAAGCATTTTGAAAAATAGCTAATAAATTACATATCATATACATGAACTATATATCATATATATATCACATTTAGGACACTAAATAATGTAAAAAATATCTACCAGTTACCCATATTATAACATATCTCAACCCATGTTATCTCATGTACAATTGAGATATACACATATCTCAATTACTTAGGTCAATATAAAAAAAAGATTTGTCATACAAGAACTGGGGGTGTGTGTGGGGGAGAGAACATCATTGCCTACCAGAAGTAGAAACTGAACTTCAGCTACTACTCTAGGACTGGAAAACCAGGAAAGTCAATGAAATTACAAAAATTTGATTTGTAAGAGAGAAGCTGGAACTTAGATTACCGAGAAAAGAATATAGCTTTAAGAAAGAACATGGCAGACTTTCTGGAACAAAACATGTGCTTTTGCCCAGGAGGTACTTTGATTATTTCGACATTAATAAAACGAAATTACATAGAATTAGAAAAAAAAAAAAGGAGAACTAATATCTCTGTGAAGTTTTTTATTACTGTAAGAAAATATGAAGACAGAGGTGCCAACGACAAAGGCTATCTGAACAACAGCTCAACACTGAGAGTAGGGTGACCCGCTGGCCCTACTGTGGACCCCAAAACCCCGACGTTTATGTTTCTGAGGTGAGAGGAGACTCCACAGGGAGACATGAAGGTCCATCTTCTAGCCACCTGGCTAATACAGAGAAAACTTTCCGGGCTCCCTCCTGGCACTTGCGGCAGCCTCGCCCAGCCCACCATCTGTGGACACCTTCCTGGTACCTGCAGCTGGTAGCTAGGACCTTGGGCGCTCAATTTCACTGCCTGTGGAGTGAATACCTTCCTGTACCCAGGGTGAGACTCCAAACACAGGCATCCACTCTCACAGACCTATGAACACCTTCTGGGTACCAGTGGCTCCTGCTTCCAAACCCAGGAGCCCACTCTCATCATCCTGTGGACACCTTTCTGGTCGAATCACCTAGTGGTATTCCTGTGGAGGAATACAGTCAGTTACTGTGGGGGACACATGGCTGCATTTTACCTGTTCTCTAGCTGACTGGCTCACCCGAGCCAGAAACAGCAACCTAGCACAGACAGAGAACCCAGCAGAGCTGAGCTAGGCACCAGACCCAAGTTTCATTGTCTTCCTCCCCATGGAGGCCTATGTAGCACTGGAGCAGCTCTAGGCTCAGAGATCTTACTGCCTGCACCCCAGCTGCCTGGCCCACCTAAGCCAGAAAGAGCAAGCCCAGCCAGGGAACCCAGCAAAGTTGAGCCAGGTGCTGCACCCAAATTCCATTGTCTGCCATCTCAAGGAAGCCTGTGTGGAACTGGAGCAGATCTGGGTTATGAGATCTTTACACCTGCACCCAAGCTACCTGGCATACATGGGTCACAACCAGTGAGTCAGCAGAGATAGTGAATCCAGCAGAGACTACTTCAGACTCCAGAGAAAAAATGGACCCAGTATAGGCTCAGTGCCTAGATCATCACCAATCCTGTATCTGAGAGAGGGCTAATACCCAGAATATATAAGGAACTCAAGAAGTTAAACACCAACAAACCGAGTAAGCTAATTGAAAAATAGGATACAGAGATAAACAGAGAATTCTCAATAGAACAATATCAAATGGCAGAGAAACACTTAGGAAGAACTGGAGGGGACAGGAGCTCCAGCAGAGCCAAAAATCTGGGCCCAAAGGGAGTCCTGCAGAGAATGATACTCCAACCAAATACCATGCATAGAGAGGACCTAGATCCCCCCTCCCACTCAGATGTAACCCATGGGCAGGTCATTCTCCATGGGAGCTCCCTAGTAAGGGGAGCAGGGGCTGTCTCTGACATAACCTTGGTTGTGGCCTCTTTGATCACCTCTGCCTGGCAAGGAGGCCTTACTATGCCACAGAGAAAGAGGATCCAGAGAGCCCTGATGAGACCTTATAGGCTAGGGTCAGATTGTAGGGAAGGAGGCTACCCTCTTTCAGTGGACTAGGGGAAGGACATAGGGGAAGAAAAGGGGTTGAGGGAGGAGGAGATGAGGGAGGGGGCTACAGCTGGGATAAAAAGCGAATAAATTATAATGAAGAATACGAGGAGGAGAAGGAGGAAAAAAATATATGAACCTAGGTAATTTCTAACGTGTTGAATTTCTTCTCTAAGCTCTGAATACTGGAGACTAGATGTCCAGATCAGATAACCTCGTTACGTGGGCAAGTGCTACCAGTCTGATAGTGGCTACTATGTTGTGACTAGAATACTCATGGAAACCAGAGAGTAGCAAGCCAAGCAATAGTAAGAAAGACCAATACCAGAGTTGTGTTTGCTTTTAAAATAATTTACCCTCCTAAGAACAAATCACAGGTTACTTTCTTAATCACTTATGAGGGTATACTGCCACCTTCCCCCACTACTCTCTTTTTGGAAAGCCAACCATCTTCTAACACTACTACAAAAACACCAACCTTCTAACGCGTGGACTCTTTGGCCCCAAACCATCCACAAACCATAGCAATGATTCAATCAATAAGTAAAATAAAACTAAAATAGAAGTTATCATTTATTTGTTCATACTATTACATTACTTAGGATAGTCACAATGAAAAGTATGCCATACTGGAAATGTATATTAATATTCCAGTAAGGCTCAGTCCTTGGGACTTGTGTGTGTGAGAGAGAGAGAGAAAGAAAGTGACAGAGAAACATAATGTGTGCATGTGTGTAGAAAGAAGAGATATAATTGTCTCTATACTATGAATTATTCTACTTTTGTTTACATGTTGATTTTATTAAGTTTATTTTTATTTTTATAGATGTATACTGCATTTACATCCTGTCCCCTTCCACACTGCTTTTCTCATGTTCCTCCTATACACTTTTAAATTCATGGCCTGGCCTGAGAGATGGCTCAGTCGTTAAAGGCTAGGCTTATAAACATAAATTAAATTCACGGCCTTTTCTTTATTCATATACATATATGAACAATTAAATATAAAAATACAAACAGCTGGGTCCCCTTAGTGTTGCTCATATGTATGTGTTTTTTTTGGGCTGACAGTTTGGTATTGATAACTAATTAGGGGCTCATCCTTGAAGAAGACTGATTCTCCATCTATTGGCAGTTATTACTGCCCATGCTTCTTGATCTAGACATGGACCATGGTGAGATTTCTCTCATCTACACTGTGATGTTTACTGCTTTTGTTGTTATGCAGGTCTTATTTAGGAAGCCATGATTGTTGAGAGTTTACAGGTAAAGATCCCTATCATAGACAGATAGATAGGTAGGTAGATAGATAGATAGATAGATAGATAGATAGATAGATAGATAGATGATAGATTGCTAGATTATATATAGTATGTGTCTGTGTGACACAGTCTTGCAGCAGATGTTCTAGTCCTCAGGCTCTTAAAATCTTTCTGCCCATCTACCATCTACCAGATTTTTCCCTGAGCCTTAGACATGGAAATTGTATTTTATTTTATTTTTATTATTTTATTATTTATTATTATTAGTTACATTTTATTAACTCTGTATCCCAGCTGTATCCCGCTCTCTTATTTCCTCCCAATCCCACCCTCCGTCCCTAAGCTCCTCTCTGCCCCTTTCCAAGTAAACTGATTGGGGAGGACCTCCTCCCCTTAAGTCTGACCCTGTTTTATGAGGAATCTGTTTTATCAGTCCTACTCTGTGGCCTAGCAGAACTGCTCCTCCCTTGGGGGGTGGGGAGTCAAAGAGCCTGCCATTGAGTTCCTGTCAGAGATAGTCCCTGTTCTCCTTACTATGGGAAACCAATTGGTTATTGAGCTACCACGAACTTCGTCCGAGCAAAGGTTCTAGGTTATATTCATACATGGTCCTTAGTTGGAGAAACAGTTTCAGAAAAAAACCCTGTGCCCAGATATATTTGATCCTTGTGGGGCTTCTATCCTTTCCACGTCGTACTAACTCCCCTTCTGCCGAAGGTTTGGTTATGAGTCTTAGTATCTGTTTTGAAATGCTGCTAGGTAGAGTCTTTCAGATGCCTTCTGGGGTAGACTCCTGTCATATGTCCAATGCACATCTCATTTGTCTTTCTAAGTGAGGATTGATCATCTTACCCCATGTCTGCTTTCTTGTTTATCTTCTTTAGATGTATAGACTTCATTATGTTTATCATATCTTGTAGGTCTATATAAGCGAGTACATACCATGTTTGTCTTTCTCCTTCGAGGATACTTCACTCAGAATGATCTTTTCTACAGCCCAGAAATTTGCCTGCAAATTTCATGAGGAAATTGTATTTTAGAGTATCAACTGGGGCTGAGCATCCTATAGTCAATGACAGGAACCACTAA
Source organism: Psammomys obesus (assembly GCF_907164565.1). NCBI lineage: Eukaryota > Metazoa > Chordata > Mammalia > Rodentia > Muridae > Psammomys > Psammomys obesus. The sequence goes on from NW_026594418.1 coordinate 4,174,232, forward strand.
TGAGACAGAATTACAGCACCTATTTTCCAAGTCAGCTACCTCACTCTGTATACTATTTCCTATTTCCATTAAAATTCATGATTTTTTATAGCTGAATAGTATTCCAGAGTGTATATGTACCACATTTTCATTATGCATTCATTGACTGAACTACATTGAGCTGTTTCCATTTCCTAGCTACTGTGAATAGAGTGGCAATGAATATGGCTGAGCAAGTATCTGCACAGTGTCAAGTTCTTTGGGCATACGCCAAGGAGTGGTATAGCTAGATTGGCCATATAGGAGGATATTTATTCTTAGCTTTCTGAGGATTCTCCACAATGGCTTCCAGGGTATCTGCATTAGTTTGACACCCCATTACCAGTAAATAAATATTCTCCTTTCCTGTAGTTTAGCCAGCATATGCTGCCCTTTGTTTTATGAATATTGTTGATCCTCAGTACTGTATGATAGTGTCTCTTAAATCATAGATTCTAGATTTTATTTATTATAAATGCTTAGGAATGCCTTTGATTATTTTGTCATTTTGCTGAGATTTTCTTTTTTTTTTTTCTCTCTTTTCATTTCAGCATACCTAAAATATATACTTATACTTCTCCCAACTTAAATCTTGGGAGCAGCTTGGTGCTCAACTCTTGGACCCTTGACTATATTAGACTTATATTTTTGATGATGCTGAATAAAAAAAGCAAAATGAATGTTACATTAATTAAATTTTTCTTAAATGTTTTCTGTGTAGTGGACTTCATTTCTTTTTATACGTATTTCTCAATAGAGCTTTAAAATGCATTTTGTGATGTCCTTACCATATTTTCCTTAACCCCGCTGCTAATGCCATTCACAAGTTTTTATTTCTTCTCAATTGTTATTAATTTGTAGTCAGTTTTATACTCATGTGTCACATATTTTACTAAAAGTGCTCCTGGATCACTTCTCTCTGCTGGGACAACCTAGCCAGCCTACGGACAAAGATGATCCAGGTGGTCCTGGTAGGACCTGATAGGCTAGGGTCAGACAGTAGAGGAGAAGAACTTCCCGTATTAGTATACTATGGAAGAGGGATAAGGGAGAAAGAGGAAGGGAGGATGGGGCCAGGGGGAGATGAGGGAGGAGGCTACAACTGGGATACAAAGCGAATAAACTGTAAAGAATAATAACAATAATAAAAGAAAAAATGTAGGTATTTGTTGTAGCACTGATCTGTAATTCTGGAACTCAAGAGTAGGGTTGGAAAGTTCAAAGTAAACCTGGCTCATGTAGTAGCAAGACAGTTTCAAAAAACATAAACTATCAACCAAAAATTATTTTTTAAATATAATTCTAGAAAGAAAACAAGAGGATTCATAATTATGAAAGCTAAGTTCAGTAACCCTGGAAGAAAAACTATGGCCAATTTTTTAAAACAATACTAAGGGGAAATATTCCACCAGTGTCATTACATGATTGACCTGAACAATTAGTTTGTTGTAGTAGTATACTAGATTTGTGTAATAAAGTTATCTGGAAATGTCAATGAAGTTTGTGAAATAAATAAGTATGGTCCTGATATATGCATTTGGGGAAAACACAACAGCCGAGTGATTCCAACATGTACCTCCATTGAAAAGCCAAGATCATCCTGAGTAAGGTATCTCAGAAGCAGAAAGACACACATGGTAAATATTCATTTATAAGTGGATACAAGACCTATACTATAGGAAAAACCTATAAAAATCTGTACACCTAAGGAAGCTAAACAAGAAGGAGGACCCTGGGTAAGATGAACAATCCTTACTCAGAAGGACAAACAGGATGGGCAGAAAAGAAGGAAAAAACAGAAAACAGGTCATGAGCCTACCACAGAGGACCTCTGAAAGACTCTACCCAGCAGTGTATCAAAGCAGATGCTGAAACTGATGACCAAATTTTGGGCAAAGTGCAGGCAATCTTTTGAAAGAAGGGGAAGACAGAAAGACCTGGAGGGGACAAGAGCTACACAAGGAGAGCAACAGAGCCAAAATATCTGGGCCCAGGGGTCTTTTCTGAGACTGATACTCCAACCAAGGACCATTCATGGAGATAACCTAGAACCTCTGCACAGATGTAGCCCATGGCAGCTCAGTATCCAAGTGAGTTCTCTAATACTGGGAACAGGGACTGTCTCTGACATGAACTCACTGGCTGGCTCTTTGACCACCTCCCTCTAAGGGGAGAGCAGCCTTATCAGGCCACAGAGGAGGACAATGCAGCCAGTTCTGATGAGACCTGATATGCTAGAGTCAGATGGAAAGGGAGGAGGACTTCCCCTATCAGTGAACTTAGAGAGGGTCATGGGAGGAGATGAGAAAGGGAGGATAGGATTGGGAGGGAATGATGGAGGGGGCTACAGCTGGAAATAAACTGTAATTAATAGAAAAATAAATTTAAAAAATAAAACAGATATTCTGTGAATCAAATTCCTTGGCTTCTAGATGTGTATGGTTCAACAGGATTTGAATATGTTTTTAGGAATGTAGAATTTTCATTTTAATAACTTATCAGTATGAGCATGTGGTGAGTAGAAGGCACAGTGGTACATCTCAGAAACAAACGATGAGGAAGACCAGCTCTTTCTCTTAGTCATGGTCTGGCATTTGAGTTATATTACCTATCAACAAACTGATCGTGCTGAAGCAACAAGACAGCCCTCATAGCTTATTTGTCCAGGAATTCCTGGGGTCTTACTGACCATAACTGCTCTACTCTAAATACCTTTGAATGTGAAATCCTTGGCATGTCATTGCGACATGGTTCTCCAGTGTTGGAATGACCATATATATATATATATATATA